>NC_081569.1:105660705-105687030 GCF_022355385.1 Mustela nigripes
GCAGGGAGAGAGAGGAGAAATTACTTAAAAAATACTTTAAAAATTACTTAATAAATAAATAAATACTTTTTTTTTAAACAGAGAAGTTATCTTAGAAAATCTCCAGAAAAAAATGGCAGTAAGTACATATCTATCAATAATTACTTTGAATACAAATGGACTAAATATGCCAATCAAAAGATATGCAGTGTCAGAATGGATTAAAAAAAAAAAAGACCAATCTATATGCAGGGAGAGAGAGGAGAAATTACTTAAAAAATACTTTAAAAATTACTTAAAAATTACTTAATAAATAAATAAATACTTTTTTTTAAAAACAGAGAAGTTATCTTAGAAAATCTCCAGAAAAAATGGCAGTAAGTACATATCTATCAATAATTACTTTGAATACAAATGGACTAAATATGCCAATCAAAAGATATACAGTGTCAGAATGGATTAAAAAAAAAAAACAAGACCAATCTATATGCTTCCTATAAGAAATTCATTTTAGATCTAAACATACTTGCAGATTGAAAGTGAGGGGAAGGAGAAACATTGATCACATAAATGGATGTCAAAAGAAAACTGGAGTAGCAATAGTTATATTCAACAAAGTAGATGTTAAAACAGATGTAACAAAAGACAAAGAAGGGCACTATATTATAAATAAAGGGGACAATCCAACAAGAAGATATAACAGTTGTAAATATTTATGCACCCAACATGGGAGCACCAAAATATATAAAACATTTAATAACGAACATAAAGGGGGCGCCTGGGTGGCTCAGTGGGTTAAGCCACTGCCTTCAGCTTGGGTCATGATCTCAGGTCCTGGGATCGAGCCCCGCATCGGGCTCTCTGCTCAGTGGGGAGCCTGCTTTCTCCTCTCTCTCCCTGCCTGCCTCTCTGCCTACTTGTGATCTCTCTCTGTCAAATAAATAGGTAAAATCTTTAAAAAATAAATAAATAAATAACGAACATAAAGGAACTAATTGATAATAACATATAATCACTAGCAGACTTAGTACCCCACACACATCAATGAACAGATCATCTAAACAGAAAATAAACAAGGAAACAATGGCTTTAAATGACACACTGGACCAGGTGAACCTAACAGATATATTGAGAACATTCCATCCTAAAACAGCAGAATACACATTTTTCAAGTGCATGGAACATTCTCCAGAATAGATCATATATTAGATCACAAATCAGGCCTCAACAGATACAAAAAGACGGAAATCATACTATGCACCTTTTCTGACCACAACACTATGAAACTAGTCAACCAAAAGGAAAAATTTGGAAAGATCACAAATACATAGAGGTTAAATAACATGCTACTAAACAATGAATGGGTTATCAAGGAAATCAAAAAAGAAATTAAAAAAAAATACATGGGAACAAATGAAAATGAAAACACAGTGGTGTAAAACCTTTGGATGCAGCAAAAGCAGTCCTAAGAGGGAAGTACATAGCCATACAGGCCTAGATCAAGAAGCAAGAAAAACCTCAAACAACCTAACCTTACACCTAAAAGAGCAAGAGAAAGAACAATGAATGAAGCCTAAAGCCAGGAGAAAGAAGGAAATAATAAAGAATAGAGCTGAAATAGATGATATAGAAATTTCAAAAAACAATAAAACACATCAATGAAACACGGAGACAGCTCTCTGAGAAAATTAATAAAATCGATAAACCTCCAGCCAGACTAATCAGAAAGAAAAGAGAAAGGACACAAATAAATAAAAACACAAATGAGAGAGGAGAAATAATGATCGACACCACAAGAATATAATTTTAAGAGACTATTATGAGCAATTATATGTCAACAAATTGGACAACCTGGAAAAAATTGATAAATTCCTACAAACATATAAACTACCAAAATTGAAACAGGAGGAAATGGGAAATTTGAATAGACTGATAAGCAGCAAAGAAATTAATCAGCAATCAAAAGACTCCCAAGTCCAAGGCCAGATGGCTTCACAGCCAAATTCTACCAAACACTTAAAGAAGAGTCAATACCTTTTCTTCTTAAACTATTCCAAAAAATAAAAAAGGAGGGAAAACTTCCAAACTCATTCTAGAGGCCAACATTACCCTGTTACCAAAACCAGATAAAGACTCACTAAAAAAGAAATACAGGGGCACCTGGCTAGCTCAGTTGATATAACATTCGACTCTTGATCTCGGGAGTGTGAGTTTGAGCCCCACTATGGATGTAGAGATCACTTAAATAAATAAAACTTAAAAAAAAAAAAAAAAGAATGACAGGCCAATATCCCTGATGAACACGAATGCAAAAATTCTCAATAAAATACTAGCACGTTGAATCCAACAATACATTTTAAAAAAATCATTCACCACAATCAAGTGGGATTTATTCCTGGGCCATAAGGGTAGTACAATATTAGCAAATCAATCAGCATGATACACTAAATTAAGAAAAGAAAGGATCAATAGATGCAGAAAAAGCATCCAACACAGTACAACAGCCATTCATAATAAAACCCTCAATAAAGTAGGTGTAGGTGTTCATAGTCATCTATGAAAACCCCATAGCTAATATAATCTTCGAAGGGGAAAAACTGCTTTACCTCTATGGTCAAGAACAAGATAGGGAAGTCTACTCTCATCATTGCTATTTCACACAGTACTGGTAGTCCTTGCCACAGCCATCAGACAACAAAAAGAAGTAAAAGGGATCCAAATCAGCAAGGAAAAAGTAAACTTTCACAATTTGCGGATGACATGATTCTCTATACAGAAAACTTAAAAAATTCCACCAAAAAGTGCTAGAGCTAGTAACATGAATTCAGTAAAGTCACAGGATACAAAATCAACTGAAATTTGTGGTATTTCTATACACCAATAATGAAGCAGCAGAAAGAAAAATCAAGGAATTGATTCCATTTACACCGTGCCAGAAATAATAAGATACCTAGGAACAAACCTCATCACGGAAGTGAAAGACCTGTCCTCTGAAAACTATAAAAGCTCTGGTGAAAGAAATAGAAGAGGACACAAAGAAATGGAAACTCGTGCATTGGAAGAACAAGTAACTGTTACAATGTCTATACTACTCAAAGGAATTTACACATTTAGTGCAATCCTTACCAAAATCCAACAGCATTTTTCACAGAGCTAGAACAAACCATCCTAAAATGTATATGGAACCACAAAAGATCCCGAATAGCCAAAGCAACCTTGAAAATGAAAAGCAAAGTTGGAGGCATCACAATTCCAGACTTCAAGCTATATTACAAAGCTGTAGTAATCAGGACAGTATGGTACTGTGGCACATAAATACACACATAGATTAATGGAACAGAAGAGAAAACCCAGAAATGAACCCACAACTATATGGTCAATTAATCTTCAACAAAACAGAAAAGAATGGGGGAAAGACTGCCTCTTCAACAAATGGTATTGGGAAAACCAGATAGCAACATGTAAAAGAATGAAACTAGACCACTTTCTTATACCAAAGGCAATAATAAATTCAAAATGGATAAAAGACCTAAAGGTGAGACATGAAACCATAAAAATCCTAGAAAGGAACACAGGCAGTAACCTCTCTGACATCAGTTGTAGCAACTTCTTTCTAGATCTGTCTCGTGAGGCAAGGGAAACAGAAGCAAAAACAAACTGTTGGGACTTCTTCAAAATAAAAGACTTCTGCACAGCAAAGGAAGCAATCAACAAAACTAAAAGGCAGGCTACAGAATGGGAGAAGATATTTCCAAATGACATATCTTATAAAGGGCTAGTATCCAAAATATATATAAAGAACTTATAAAACTCAACATCCAAAAGATGAATAATCCAAGTACAAAATGGACAGAAGTTGTAAATAGACATTTTCCAAAGGCATACAGATGGCTAACAGATACATAAAAAGATGCTTAACATCACTAATCATCAGGGAAATACAAATCAAAACTACAAAATATCACCTCACACCTGTCAGAATGGCTAAAATAAACAGCACAAGAAACAACAGATGTTGGCAAGGATGTGGAGAAAGGGGAACTCTCTTACACTGTTGGTGGGAATAAAAGCTGCTGCAACTACTGTGGAAAGTATGGAGGTTCCTCAAAAAGTTAAGAAGGGAACTACTCTATGATCCATCAACTGTCCTACTAAGTGTTTACCCAAAGAATACTAAAATACTAATTCAAAGGGATACATGCACCCTCATGTTTACAGCAGCATTATATAGAATAGTCAAATTATGGTAACAGCCCAAATGTCCACTGACTGATGAATGATAAGGATAATGTGGTGCACGTACACACACACACAGAATATTACTCAACCATAAAAAAGAATGAAATCTTGCTATTTGCAACAGCAAGGATGCAACTAGAAGGTATTATGCTAAGCGAAATAAGTTAATCAGAGAAAGACAAATACCATGATTTCACTCATATGTGGAATTTAAGAAACAAAACAAATGAGCAAAAGGAAAAAATAAAGGCAAACCAAGAAAACAGACTCTTAACTATAGAGAACAAACTAATGGTGACCAGAGGGGAGGTGGGTGGGGGATGGATGAAATAGTTTGTGGTGAGAACCAGGTGTGTTTGGAAGTATTGATTCACCACATTGTACACCTGAAAGTTATATTACACTGTCTGCTAACTAATTGAAATTTAAATGAAAACTTTTAGAGGCACCTGGGTGGCTCAGTTAAGCATCTGCCTCTGGCTCAGATTATGACCCCGGGGTCCTGGCATCAAGCCCTGCATCGGGCTCCCTGCTTAGCAGGAAGCCTGCTTCTCTCTCTCCCTCTCCCCCTGCTTGTGTTCCCTCTCTTGCTGTGTCTCTGTCAAATAAATAAATAAAATCTTTAAAACAGAGAAAGAAAAAGAAAGAAAGATAGAGAGATAAATAGGTAGATGATAGATAGATTGATTCCCTCATGCAACCAGTAACCAGAATCTATCACTTAGTAAGCAGAACCCAGGGATTGGCAGCAGCTACCTACATGGCATAACATTAAAGATATAATAAAAGGTCTGAATGCTGCCAACTATCTGCCCATTATGAGTCATTCCTTTGGTTTAAGGCATTAGGTCAACTCCTTCCTTACATGGAAGTAGAAGGACTCAAGTCATATTAAAGATAAAAATCTACCTTTTGATTACTTTTGCTGAGTGCCGTCTATGTTAGCACTACTGAGCAGTATTTTATTATAGCAATGAGGATCATAAGATTTGGAGACCTAGCTCTCTTAGTACAAATTTAGCTCTTCCAGGGACTAGCTGTATGACCTTGGGCAAGTTACATCAACTTTCTGAGCTTTAATTACTATAAAATAGTGAAAAGAATACTTATTTCTGTAACTATGAGAATTATATGAGATAAATGTTTAGTACCCAGCATATTATATGACTCACAGTAAATGGAAATTTATTTTTGCTATTGTTGTTACTGCTACAAATAATAATGGCTCAGCTTTAATTCAGCATGGCCACAAATTCTATAGTGAAAAGGCAACAATATATATATATCAAGACAAGAAGAAGAGAAAAAAAAAAAAAACCAAGCAGGAAATACACTCCCCATTATAAAGATATTTTGTTGTCCATTATTATCCATGTTACAACAGGACATCACAGTAAATCTCTGGAATAAAGGGTATAATATTGCCCCGGATAAGAGGCCACTAAAAATCATGACTTTCCTCCTTTGTTAAAATGAATCATTTATCATGAATTTATATCTGCTAAAATCATAGAACAAAATCCATTAAGCAGCTCAAGTGACAGTGTAAAGGACCTATTTTAGGATTACCAACTAAATACTCACTTGACTGAATATTATTTAAAACGGTCTCATCCACTGGATAATTCCTTTTTTTATGTTATGAATGTAGAAGAAAGGGGATTTTAGCCTTTCAAAGTTTATGTTAATTTCCTATTTCTGCTATAACAATTTGCCACAAACCTAGTGGCTTAAACAACACAAATTTATTACCCTACAGTTACAAATGTCAAAAGTCCTAAGATCGAGGTGTGGGTAGGCATGGATTCTTTCTCAAGGTTTTAGAAGAAAATCAGTTTCCCTCCCTTTTCTACCCTCTAGAGGTGGCTGCCTACATTCTCAGCTCATGGCCCATTCCCTTCTTCACAGACAACACTGTGGCATCTCCTGATCTATGACCCTTGCTTTGATTATCTCTTCATTCTTGACTCTGACCCTCCTGTCTCTCTCTTATCAGGACTTATGATAACATTAGGCCCACGTAGATAATCTCTCCATTTTATTGTCCATAATGTAACTTATTCACATCTGCAAAGTCTCTTTTGTCAAACAAGGAACATATTCAGGGGTTAGAACATGAACATCTTTGGTGGGGGGGGGAGAGCATTATCCTGTCTACAATGTATTGTGATTAATAAATTTGTAGATAAAATATTTCAAATACTGATGACTTAAATAGTGACTCAAACTATTAATATGAGAATAAGCAAAGGATTCTCAGATCCCCAGTACAGCCAGTGATTTGCCAAGGTCACTCAAAGAATAATTCCCAGACTTTTTAAAAATGTAATGAGGATGGGGCGCCTGGGTGGCTCAGTGGGTTAAGCCACTGCCTTCGGCTCAGGTCATGATCTCAGGGTCCTGGGATCGAGTCCCGCATCGGGCTCTCTGCTCAGCAGGGAGCCTGCTTCCTCCTCTCTCTCTCTCTGCCTGCCTCTCTGCCTACTTGTGATCTCTCTCTGTCAAATAAATAAATAAAATCTTAAAAAAAAAATGTAATGAGGACAGGTGAATTATGACTTGACTCACAAAAAAATGTTGTATTACTCTAAATGTATGGTTTACTTTATACAACTTGGGGTATTACCTCACAATTTGAGATTTTAAAAAGTATTTAAAATTCTTTCAAAATGGCACTCAGAGAACAGGCCAACAACAAAACTGTGAATGAAAAAATATCTATGGAATGAGAATAAACTACACTCATGAAAAGCCACACTCATCATGTTTCACTCACTATAATAATCGTGAAGGAAGGAACTCTGCTTCTTCTTCGGAAGAAGAAAATTTCAAGAGAACATCACTCCCATTCTAACATCAAGGAATACTTGGATGATCTAAAAAATTACCAATTGTCTCAAGCCTATCAGAGAGCTGAGGTTATAAGGCAACCAATGAACCAATGAATTTTCAAAGAGGAACATCTTACCTAAGAAGATATGGGACACAAAAACTCTCAAACCATTGCCAGAGCATGGAGGCAGAGAAAGCTACCATAAGAGATCAGCTAGAGTTTTAAAGAATTTGTAGAGGCTGAATGTGGAATAGTACGTAAGTTTAAAATAACCAGGATTCCCAAATACAGAGAGTTCACATTCTTCTTCATTGGCCTTCTGGGGTGCTCACAAGAAATATTTGTAAAAGGGTAAGAGACCAGGAAAGTCCCACCTGAATGGCACTGGTTTTCAGGTGGTAATCAGCTGCTGGTTAGGGACAGATGTGAAATAACACCCACTTCAACAGACTCTTCTACAAAGCAAATAACTTGAGCCACTGGGGGAAGGGATAAGAAACCTTCCCACTGTCAAAACTAAAAACAAATCATCTACTTCTAGAAGGGTAGTTATAAGAGCCCTCTACTCCTGGAGGAAGAGCAAAAAAACCTTTTGGGGCCAGGGTCCTGAGCACAAGTCTGCACTTATTGTGCAGGACAGGGAGTGGCTGGGGTGAAGAATCTATACTTTCCAAAAGCTGCCAGAGATACAAGACAAGAATTTGAGAGCCAAAGCAGGAGAGGGACAAGAACACTGAGAAAAAGATTTACCTTCAAGCTCTAAGCACAGAAGAGGTGCCTCACACTAAAGCTGGACCAGCAGAACTCCCACCTCGACAAGCCTTGCACCAAGTAATAAGCAAAAGTCGACAGGTTGGGGAGAAACAAAAGCAAAGAGAGAGAGACTCCCTCTGTGGAATAAATATGTAGGGCCTGCTGCAAGCTGAGAGTGAGGCAGGAAAACTAAAAAACCCCTTTGGCACTACATGACTACAGTAAGCAAAAAGCAACAGTAACCCACTGTGAAAAGAATTTGAAGATGAAGGTGTAAGACAATGAAAGTAACTACAGAAATGACAAAACCCAAAGACTAATTAATTAAACCACTGATTTAATTCCCGACTCTAACACCCTTCCAGAAGAAGGGTATGCCCACTTCTAGGCATCAATGTGGTTTACCTCATTCTCTGTTGTTCTTCTACATGTGATATTTGACACTTATTCAAAATTTGTAGGAAACACAAAAATACATATATAGAGAGAGAGAGATTGAGAGACTTATTTATTTATTTTGAGAGAGAGAGATAATGAGAACATGAGTGGGTGGGGCAGAGGGAAAGAGAATCCCAAGGGAACTCTGCGCTGAGTGTGGAGCCCTGACATAAGGCTCGACCCCATGGCCCTGAGATCATGACGCTCCAACAAGAGCAGGACGCTCAACCGACTATGCCATTCAGGCTCCCTTAAAATATATTTTTGTTAATTGTTAAGAGATAAATCAATCAACAGAATCAGACCAAGAGCTGAAAGAGATGTCAAAAATACCATTTAGTGACTTTGAAATAACTGACTCACATGATAACAGATCCAGTAGGGAAAAAAATAAACAGAGAAATAGAAAAAATAAAAGAGATATTTAAAAAATTAAATTAAAAGATTTTAATGTAAATGCTAGAAATAAAATAAAGGATGTAAAAAAATTCCTTTAACAAGCATATCAGGTTACAGAACACAGCTGAGAAAAGAAAGAAAACTACAGATAAGTAAATAGTAATTCAATTTTTAATTATAAAAATAGACATTATAAAAAATAGAAATTACAAGAATAAACAAAGAAAAAGAGTGGAGGGGAAAAAAGAACAGAGCATCGAAGATCTATGGAACAACATCAAATAATTAACATATATGTAATTAGAATCTTAGAAGGGGAAGAGAGAATACGGCAGAAAAATATTTGAAGAGGTAATGGCTAAGAATTTACACCTGAAAAACTGCTGAATTTCTAGAAGAAAATTCACCTTCCACCCAGTTTTGCCTGGGGATGGTTTTCTAGTTCTTGCATGCTTTTCATAATAATTCTGATGACCTCTGCTCATACAAAACATTTATCCAAATACTTTTGGAACCTGGGGTTTGAATAATCTTTTATGCCCACAGTTACTTCAGATTCTAGAATTCACTAGAGAGATGAGTGTTCTATAGTTCTTTTTAAATACAGTATTTTTAAAATACACTATTATTTGATATAAATGAATATAGGTTTATAGTAAGTGTGACATTAAGAGTTTGTATCAGTATGTTTGCAATAGAGAAGCCTGGCAAACACCACCTCTGGTAATCAAGACTAACGTGGCCCATGATAAGTATTATCAGTATCTTACACTCCTGATTGATGTTCTGAGAATGGCATTGTATTCTATGACATTCATCCCAGAAATCCACAACCCCAGCAAAATCATGAGAAGAACATCAGACAAACTCCAACTGAGGGAATTTTACAAAATATCTGACCAGTGTTCTTCAAATTTGTCAAGGTCATCAGAAACGAGTAAAGTGTGACAGCCAAGAGGAGCCTGAGGAGATGTGACAAGTAAATGTAATGTGACATCCTAGATGGGGTCCTGAAACAAACAAAGGACACTAGGGAAAAATTAAGGAGATATGAATTATGGACTTTAGCTAATAACAGTATATCTATGTTAATTCATTAATTGTAACTGTACCCTACTAAGGTAAGATGTTAATAATAGAGGACACTGGGTGTGGGGCATATGGAAACTCTATGCTATCTTCACAACTTTTCTGCAAACCCAAAACTATTCTAGATAATGTTTAGATAAATTATTTTTAAAATAAATAACATATAAAATCCTCAGCATAAAAGACAGTCTGTATCACATACAGACAATAGAGCATAGAATACTGGGGTCTCAGATTTCGAAATTTCGAAGAGTCCTAAACCACCCACCTGCTTACTGCTTCATTTGCTACTTACTACTGTTTCTCCCTCCGGTCACAGGTAGTACAGCTTGGGAAAGGAAAGTGCTATTTAGAACAGAAAGTAAAGTATCCAGGCGAAAAGAGCCAGAGGACGGAGGTAAGTGGATTACATGAATACTCTAACCTCTCTTGGCTAAGGCAGAAAATGATGCCCATTTCCCAAGTAAGAAAATGCTGGAGGATTTCAACTCCCCTCAATTATATGGGGGACCAGATCCTGCAAAGAAGGTTGCTTTTTCACTTGAATAATTCAGGCCAACGTAGATTTGGGTGGCCTGAATTATCTGGATAGTTGCCCTCATTCTTTGCATTAACTGTGGAGGCTTGGCCTTCGAGGGAAATAGGCCATCCATTCCCTGAGATACTCGTTCCCTTCCTGGAGGATGAAAACTTACTGACAGGTCTGGAAACTTTGCACATCTGGATTGAATTATTAGCTTACAAAGGCCTTTACTCAATTGTACACTCCTTGAGTGTAGAGGCAAGTCACAGACAGCTCAGTGTCTGGTATGGAATCGACTCTGCTCTCCCCTCCCTCCGGCAGTCTGGCGAGCCAGCCAGAATCACAGCTCCAGGGGGTTCTGATTACAGGTGTCCTCGCTCCAGCTGTTTCTGGGCAAATGAGAAAGGAGGCAGCCGTTCCTTGTAATTTCATGTAGACAGACAGCTATTTTCTGCCTGGCCTGTGTGCTTATCCCAGAGTAAATGACAGGTCCTTGTCTCTACCAATTTCAGCAGAGGGGTGGTGGATTGTTGGGTAGGTTCCTTTTTTTTTTAAGTGGTGAAAGCTGAGAGGACTAAATGTCAGCTGTCAATTCCCCATTCCCTTTCTCCTCCTTGTAAAAGCCGTCTTTTATAAAGGACTATTTCCATTTTATTTTTACTTTGAGACAAGCAAAAAAGATAGCACCAGGCCTGCCTCTTTTAGCAAGATGGTGACAGTCTTCTGGAGAAAGACAAATGATTTGATAATGCAATTAAAAACAGTTGCCATTTCAGCAAGTGAGATATTGGTTTAAATTATGATCAGACAGGGACGCCTGGGTGGCTCAGTTGGTTGGACGACTGCCTTTGCTCAGGTCATGGTCCCGGAGTCCCGGGATCGAGTCCCACATCGGGCTCCCAGCTCCATGGGGAGTCTGCTTCGCTCTCTGACTCGCTCATGCTCTCTCTCACTGTCTCTCTCTCAAATAAATAAATAAAATCTTTAAAAAAAAAAAAAAAAGAAAAAAAAAATTATGATCAGACAGTGGGAGGGCAAAACCTGTGAGGCTTCCCCAAGGGTGAAGTTCGTGGGCAATCCAGAAGCCTCCTTCTTTGCTATGGCTGCTTAAATACTGAAAATGGTAACTGAAGAAAACCTCAAATGTTAAATACATATATTTGAAGTGCATTACTGAATTTCAGATTACTAAATCTCAAATGCTAATTTCATCTGAAATTACATATATACATTAAGTATAAAGAGCGTGTATTAACAACCAGAATTTGAATTAAGGGTTTTTTCTACTAGTCATTGAAGCAAAGGCAAATTCTGATGTTTCTACCACTCAGATTCAGGTAGATTTAAAGTATACGCCCAGAAGTCATATTCCAGTCCACTGCAGCCCAGTGCCATGTATTTTTCTAGCCCAATCTGGCCTGGGATTCAGGAAGTCTCTGGCTTAGTATGAAATTTTGCATTTCAAACAAGCTCCCAGGTAATGCTAGGCTATGGACCACACTTGGCCTAGCAATGTTCTAGCCCCTTCCTCTGAAAAGACCATAGTTCTGTTTATCTGGGTTTTAATTAATAAATCCTTAAATTTTCCATGACTTTATTTTTGCCAGTCAGTAAATGGAGCCAAAGAGAAAAAATAGCTCTCCCCTCTTTATTTTGCAGATTTCACTCAACTTTAGTCATTATACCAGATGCTTCAAAAACTTCAACTGCCCAGGGGACTTGCTATATCCAGACCATTGCCAAATTGCGTCTCTTGGGACACAAGAGAGTTCTGAAATGTTTCCGTACTCACAGACACTTAGGAAATGCTGCACAAGATGGAATAGCATGTTAGCAGGTCAAAATATTGTGATTTTCTCTAACTATAGAAGACTTTAGCTTATCACAATCTATCTTCATGGAGAGTATTATTTGTTCAAAGGTCCCTTCAACAGGGAGGTCTTTCCTAATCACTTCATCTAAAAATGGAACCTCCAAGCCCTAGGCTCTATCTCCTTATTCTGGTCATTTTTTTTTTAATTTATAATTTTTTATTTTTTATAAACATATATTTTTATCCCCAGGGGTACAGGTCTGTGAATCACCAGGTTTACACACTTCACAGCACTCACCAAAGCACATACCCTCCCCAATGTCCATAATCCCACCCCCTTCTCCCAAACCCCCTCCCCCCAGCAACCCTCAGTTTGTTTTGTGAGATTAAGAGTCACTTATGGTTTGTCTCCCTCCCAATCCCATCTTCTTTCATTGATTCTTCTCCTACCCACTTAAGCCCCCATGTTGCATCACCACTTCCTCATATCAGGGAGATCATATGATAGTTGTCTTTCTCCGCTTGACTTATTTCGCTAAGCATGATATGTTCTAGTTCCATCCATGTTGTCGCAAATGGCAAGATTTCATTTCTTTTGAAAACTAACTCAGAAAGATATATGTACCCCCACATTCACTGCAACTTTATTTACAATAACCAAGATATGGAAATAATCTAAGGGTCCCTAGACAGATGAAGAGATAAAGAAATATATATATGTATATATATACATATACATATATATACAATGACTATTATTCAGCTATAAAAAAGAATGAAATCATTGCCATTTGCAACAATATGGATAAACATTGAAGGCATTATGCTAGGTGAAATAAGTCAGACAGAGAAAGATCAGTACTACATGTGGAACGCTTACGTGTAGAATACAAACACTTAGATGTGGAATCTAAAAAATGAAAACCAAGCTCATAGATACAGAGAACAGACTGGTAGTTCCCAAAATTTTGGAGGAAGAGGGTAGGCCAAATAATAAAAGGAGTCAAAAGGTACAAACTTCCAGTTATAAAACAAGTAAATCATTGGGATGTAATGTACATTACGGTGACTATTGTTAATAATACCGTATTGCATCTTTGGAAGTAGCTAAGAGAGTAAATCTTTAAAGTGCTCATCATGAGAAAAAATTCTGTAAACATGTGTAGGGATGAACTTTAACTAGATTTGTTATGGTGATCACTTAACAATATATACAAATAACGAATCATTATGTTGTACACCTGAAACTAATATGATGTTTTATGTCAATTATACCTCAATTAACAAAAAAGTTTCTTCTATAAAAGACTTTATTTTTCATCAGTTAGGTTTCCTAAATGATACCTCCTGATTTTACAATTAAAGGAAATATCATGGATTCTACATTATTTGGTACTTTCCCAAAATTTTATCAAGAAGACCCAGAAAAGAAAGAGCACAAAGCAAAAATAAACAATACATAATGCCTTTCATTTTGTTCAATGAATTCAATCCTACTTGAGAGGCATCCATGAAATTGGGACCAGGTGTCTGCTTTGGTTTATATTACTTATATACATAATTAATTATATAGTTTGACTTAATCAAATTATAAATCACAGCCCATAAAATTATATTTCTTTCCCATTATACACCATTCTTCTCAATGTTGATCTGTGGAGATATTTTTTTCTAAGTCTGACAAAAATCCAACAGACAACCATAAATTGCAATGTATTTTTATATTTTACCTTTCAAAGCTCAATTTTTTAAATAAGATTCTTTATCTCAGATTTGGCTGGGGCCCCAAAAGGCTGAGAATAAGAGTAGGTGGCTAGTACTCCCGTAATTCAAAGGAAATGGGAAAATTAAATCTGTAACTCTTTGCCCCTAACTCATTCACTGTGATTAAAGTGTTAAAGTTGGGCTGGCTGAGAGTTACCAACTGAAAGGAGTGTTTCAGTGAAGGAAGGTGTCAGTGTGCCTTCAAGTCATGACAGTGCCTTCCAGGAGAAACCTACCCAACCTTGGTATATACTCTAACGCCTGGAAGCACTGTGGTCTGGTGGCCCAAAAGGGCGGATGTGGTTGCAGAGTGGAGAGCTGAGCTGGAGAAGGAAATACATCCTATTTATTACAGCCAAGGCAAGCTAATCTGTACTGTTTTAGAAGCATTCCCAGAGGTCAACCTGGACCTGGTAGACACTCCTGCCAAATGAGGCCAAAGTTGGTCCTCAGGATGTGAAAGTCCACTAGAGATGCAAAGTAATTGCAGATGAGAGATCTTTAGGGAGGGGAAAATCTATAAAGAGATCTTTAGGGAGGGGACAATCTACAAAGAATCCCTCACACCCCATAATGGCTTTTAACACCTGTCCCACTCAGAAGTCAACAGCCCTTTACATCAATGTCTTTCAAGTGAAACCTTTCCTGATGCTTTCTCTCCCCACCACCACCTTAACCTTGGAAAGTCACAGGCTGCACTAGGACATGACAGAGTCATGGAAAAGCTTACTAGGGGGCACCTGGGTGACTCAGTCATTAAGCATCTGCTTTTGGCTCAGGTCATGATCCTGGGATCAAGCCCCACATAGGGCTCCCTGCTCCTCCTCCCACACCCCCTGCTTGTGTTCTCTCTCTGTGTCTCTCCCTGTCAAATAAATAAATAAAATCTAAAAAAAAAGGAAGAAAGGAAAAAAAATCTTACTGGCCACCTCTTTTCCACTGCAACCTCCCACATGGAATAGCCCTGCAGGTTGTGGGAGGGGAAAACTTTGACTTTCAAGGAACTGGTATGAAATTTACAAAGACATGATGGTTTGTCACATTTACAAGGACATGCAAAATGTGACAGTGTTTTGCTATTCAGTGCACCTGAGGATGTTTTATTTTCCAACAGTGACCAGAAAAATGATGGAACTACTTTAGCATTCATCAAAAAAGCAAGGAAGAACTCGCCCCATAAAACAGACAGGAAAGGGGACCGGGATAGGAGTAAAATTTTTGTTTGAGCTACATGAGCCTTGTTACTTCAGTACACCCTGAAGTACATTATTAATTGGTTCTTACTTGTAATAAATAAAAGTGGGTTTTCATCTCTACAAGCATGTTGGAATTTCCCCATATTTTACACCAGGAGTCAGATTTAGCAAATACTTTCTTATGCTAGTATCACTGAGCCAAAGGAAAGGGCCATAATTATACAAATTAATTATTTACTGTGATATAAGGGTAAACAGAAGCCTAAATAATGAGTCCATCAATTGTCCTTCCTTGTAATAGGCATCAGCATTCAGTATTTAGCTTTAACATATCCACTGGACAGAAAATAAGAGTCATGTCCCCCCCCAACCCCACCCCCCTATCTCCCCTGCCACCCACTATCCCCCTTCCCAGAGCTACCTAGACGTGTGGTCAGTGGTTTTTCTGTGAAGGTCTCCCTCCTTGGGCCCACTGCCACAGAGCAGCTGAATGAAGGCTGGGTACTTCCCAAGTGCAAGAGGGCACAACAGAGCACCTCAGATGTGCCTAGTGAGGTAGAGAGAATTTCAGGATGGTTTTGATGGTTTTGATGTCTATTAAAAGAAATTAATCTCTGTTCAAAGATTTTTGAAGGGAAACCTTTTGAAATAGGCCCTTTTTAATTTCCTCCTTCCCCTAATTTTTTTTTTCCAATTTCCAGCTGCTCTCAATCATCCTTCAACAAATATTTACTGAGTACCCATTATGTTCCCAACTCTGTGGGAGCTGCCAGAAAGGAGCATCAAGTGTGAACCGAGGACTGAACCAGACTATGGCTGGAATCATTATCTACCATTCCATATCTCAGGGAGCCCTCATATCTCCTCCCACGAGCCGAAATCTTAGTTGTTGTCCTATGGTCTCCAAAGAAAGGCATATGAGGCAATCCACTGCAGCACTTCAAAAAATAGACTGGAATATTTATTCCATATATTTCCTTTATTTTTGTATATATTCCATATATTTCCTTTCCCTTCCATATGTCTTTTATTGAAAAATAATTTTCAAGCACCTGAGCACCTGGGTGGCTCAGTGGGTTAACTCTCTGCCTTCAGCTCAGGTCATGATCCCAGCGTCCTGGGATCGAACCCTACATTGGGCTCTCTGCTCAGCAGGGAGCCTGCTTCCCCTCTCTCTCTGCCTGCCTCTCTGCCTACTTGTGATCTCTCTCTGTCAAATAAATAAATAAAATCTTTTAAAAAAAGAAAAATAATTAATTTTATTAGTATTGAATTTGTAGACATTGACTCCCTCACTTGATGATCTGTATTTTTGATCTTGCAGGTTACACAGATTTTTTATATAGATCTATATAAAGATCTCTATATAGGGGATCCTTGAGAGTGTGAAGCTCCTTTTAGCATGTTGGGACACTGCTTTGAACACTGAGTGAAGAATAGGTGAAGATTAGACTACACAGTTTGAAGCTAACCCTCACAACATGGACAAATGGCCTAAAAAGATTCCAGTAAAGAAGCCACAGATGGACCATAGCAGTAATAATGCAAACACAAACGACCTGAAAATAGGTTGTCACTTCTAGTCTGATTTCTTCATCAGCTACATTACAAATGATAATCAATGACAATTTAATCAGATCTGACCACAGGAATTTGTTTTCTTGTTAACTGAAATATGGATCTATATCCATGATGGAGAAAGTTGAACTGCATTGTGTCTGTTGAATCTTGATACATTAGCTAATGTTGGTGTCAAGTCCTCACAATTAGCAAGACATTTAAAAACCAAGCATCCTAAACACAGAGTCAACAATTATAATTTTTTCAATGTTGCTTAATATTATTATGTGCTTCAACCCAGAAAGTATTGTTGGAAGATGCATTAAGATGTTGCTGCATATTTGAAGAGACTTGTGTTAGTACAAATTATATAATGTGGGAGGTTTGCTACACAGATGAAAGTACTGGGGTTTCAACATGTCTTAGCTTAAAGTATTTGGACTCTGTTTCAATAATTAAATACACAAAGAGTTACTCCTGATGAAGGACTCAGGCACAGATTCTCAACCCTAACCTCACATTAGAATTAACTAAATACATTTTTAAAATGCTTATGGTCAGATCCCTTCCCAGACCAATTAAAACAGAATCACTGTAAATACTTCTTGCATTAGGAAGGAGAATAGGGAGGAAGGTTGCAGTGATAACATCTCACCATGAAACCCATTTTTGAATCATTCACAATCAAACTATTGTGCAAAGCAGTTAGAGACAGAATTGTACAAACTGCTACCAGAGGTCATCAACATATGGTCATTTCTGTTCAACATGACCTATCTATTCCTAAAAATCACAGCACCATATGATGCAAAACTGTAAGAAAAATCACAAGGGTTATTCAGAAAATACCCAAAACATCCAAAAACTTATCAGTGTTGGATTTATTTATAAAGGGTAGAAATATAATAAAAACAGAAGCACAGAGCTTTTACATGTGTTTGATGGCTAAGAAATACATAAATATATACTAAATCTGGTGCACTGTCATCTGAAAAAGGCCTGAAGGTTTGTGGAAACAAGTTTGCAGTTTGTGGATTATCGCGATGTGGTAAAGAAGGGTTATTTGAAATTGGATGGAAAGTTATGACACCAGATGAAAAGAGTATGGCTCATAACACACATAACATGGAACACAACATGGTAAATGTGGTGGCTGGTAGACAGCTGAGGGTGTGTGTGTGCATGTGTGTGTGTCTTGATTCAGGTATTTTCTGCATTCAACTAGGTTCATATACTGTTGGTTT
Source organism: Mustela nigripes (assembly GCF_022355385.1). NCBI lineage: Eukaryota > Metazoa > Chordata > Mammalia > Carnivora > Mustelidae > Mustela > Mustela nigripes. The sequence goes on from NC_081569.1 coordinate 105,678,536, forward strand.
CTCATGGAGGAAACTGCATAACAAACACATAATTTGTATTATGTTTATAGTATTCCTTAATATATGAACTGCACTGGAACAAACTCACATTTCTAAATAAGCTTCATAGCATAACTGACTGTGCTTTAGATTACAGAAACAATACACTGAAATATAGCATAGTCTTTGAACAATCTGCAATGAGATGGAGAGTTACCAAGAAAATATTTTCCATGACATCATGGTTTGCTGGTTATCTCACCGTAAAGAAAATAAAAGAATTCTAACTTTAAATTGAGTTACCCACAGACACAAAAGTAATCTAAATTTGCCGACTTCTCTTGGTATGACAAATGCCTTTTGTGTTATGGTACCAAGCAGAAATTTTAATAAAAATACACACACACACACACACACACACACACAAAGAAAGTCTCCTTTCACCATGAAGGTGGTATTTGAATCTTAAGAAGAAACTGCTATTTTTTAAAAGAGATCAGGGCTCTGGAGGGAGCATTTTGAAAGTGAATAATTGGAAATGATTCCATTGTTAGGTTTTTTGTTTTTTGTTTTTTTGGCTGAAAATGATGTGTGTCATATATAAAAATATTCATATCTACACATATTAAATGGGAAACTGAATTTCCCAAACCATCTAAAAATCTTCCACTTGAGGAATTTCTGTCTCTGGATTTTTTTTTTTTAAAGATTTTATTTATTCCTTTGACAGAGACAGATCAGAAGTAGGCAGAGAGGAAGGCAGAGAGAGGAGGAAGCAGGCTCCCTGCCGAGCAGAGAGCCCGATGCGGAACTCGATCCCAGGACCCTGAGATCATGACCTGAGCCGAAGGCAGAGGCTTTAACCCACTGAGCCACCCAGGCGCCCCTGTCTCTGGGTTTTGAAGCCAATTGTTGAAAACATAAAAAAATCACTCCCAATTAGTCTTCATGGAAAGTCATCAAGAAAGAGTGAGGTTTACCAGCCAAATTTAATAATTTAAAAAACAACTTTGCATTATTGACAGACGGGTTGAACAATGAGTATCCATATTTAATAAGTTCAGCCAATGCCCTACTTATGCCTTATGAAAATATCTACCTTTGTGAGACATCTTTCTCAGATTTGACAGCCAGTAAAACCAAGCACAGAGCTAAGCTAACCTTAAAGACAGACCTTCAGATCATTCCAACAGTGCTAGGTTAAGACTCTCAAGAAATTTGAAAAAAAAAATTAAAAGCATATTAATCATGTCACACTGTTCCCTATTTTGCTCACCACTGAGAGTAAAAAAGATTTTGTATCATTAATAAACAGAATAGAATATGAAATTATTTTTAATTTTTTGGTCTTTATCTCTTTATGTCTAATATACTAGTACATGTGGGTAATTAATAAGAATACACATAAATTTGTAGAAATCTATTTTCAATTTTTTTTTTAACTGCTAGACATTATGATAAAAAAGTGAGGGACCACAGAGAGGTGAAGCAGTTAAGACTGCATTCAGGGTGGGAGGGGGGGCGCCCTAGGTGGCTCAGTCATTAAACCTCTGCCTTTGGCTCAGGTTCTGAGATCAAGACCCGCATCGGGCTCCCCTCTGCAGGAAGCCTGCTTCTCCCTCCCCAACTCCCCCTACTTGTGTTCCCTCTCTTGCTGTCTCTGTCAAAATCTTTTAAAAAAATAAATAAATAAGACTGTGTTCAAGGTGCTTCTGGGTGGCTTAGTCAGTTAAGGGCCCAACTTGATTTTGGCTCTGGTCATAAGACCTGATGAGATAGAGCCCCATATCAGGTTCCACACCCAGTGTGGAGCCTGCTTAACAGTCTCCTCTCTCTCCATCTGTCCCTTCCCTGCTCACCTGGGTAATCTTGATCTCTCTTTAAAACAAACAAACAACAACAAAAAAAAGGCACCTGGGTGGCTCAGTGGGTTAAAGCCTCTCCCTTTAGCTCAAGTCATGATCCTGGAGTCCTGGGATGGAGGCCCACATCGGGCTCTCTGCTTCACAGAGAGCCTGCTTCCTCCTCTTTCTCTGCCTGCCTTCCTCTCTGCCTACTTGTGAACTCTGTCTGTCAAATAAATAAATAAAATCTTTAAAAAAAAAAAAAAAAAGACTGCATTCAGCCCCAAGTTATCAGAAATCCTACTTTAGAGGTTTAATCTTCCCACAAAAAGAAATCCAAATGCAGGCGGTCCTAGGCTGAGACACATGAAAGTTCCAAACCTCTATCTTTTCAGAAAGCCTTATTTAATGTAGGGATATACCTTCATGCACACAAGATGTCTGCTGCACTCTTAAACACCGTGTCCAACTTACAGGCAGGATGAAGAGGAAAAGGTGAAGAAAAAAAAAGACAGAATACACACATTCGCTGAAGGGTTGGACAGATAACCCAGGGCTAGGCAGTCTGGGGAAAAATAATCCCAGGAGGTCAACTAAAACTCCATCTGCATTGTATCTATATCAAGGCAGACAACAGAGTCGGAGGCTGACGCACAGGCTCAACAAAGGTTACTGGAGAGAACTGAGCAGGAATCATGACTACTGGCTGGTGCATGTGGGTTGGTGAGGGTGAGGGGCCAAGGAAATCTGTGTTCTAGGTCTTGGGGACCAGGGCGTGGGGTCCCCAGTGGCAACAGCCTGGAGCTGGCTCTCCATCGGAAAGTGCAGGCTCTGAAGACATCAAGTCATCACTTCTCTGGAAAGAATCATCAGCTCAATGTTGACGAAGATTATCGGGAAGAAAAGCCAAACAAACCTCTCTCCATCCCTCTCACACTTTTTAACCCATTCGCTTATTTTTGCAAACAACAGTGCATCAGAGCATCTATGGCTTTAACGAGCCAGACTGGTACCAACTTCAAAATACTCTTTGGGAAAAACCCTGACTGGAAATGCTGACAATTCACTTATGAATGGTCTCATTCATCCACCCATCTAAAACAACCTCAATGATTTTCGACTATGACAGGCAGCCCAAACAAAGAAATAAATACAAGAATGTCCACAGCTTAGAATGGCAGCCAAGCTCTCTCTGGGATGATTTTACTCTGATAAGGAAAAGCTGTCCTGTTTTGTGTTCTGCCTGATTTTCTCATATGCAGTGTTTTTGAGATTTTTGCTCTGTAATAGAATCAGCGACTTTGCTCAACTAGCAGAAATAGTAATATTTAAGGCCAAGATTACACATCACTTGTTCAGTATGTCCAGACTATTTTATGTTGCTCAAGACTCAAAAAGTCTTGTGCATTATTCATTTACTCCAAACAAGACATATAATACATTACTTCTGAGAAGCTACCACTTAAATCAAGACAGCTCATATTTACTCTGAAAAATGATTTCTTCTCAAAGAGTTTTCTCTCTAAGGTCACCATCACGGGCACTGACAACCCTCCTAATAATGTTTCTTCTTGACCCTCCTGCACACTACACTGTATAAAGTTCCATTCTGTAACTTGAAACAAACAGAATTTTGGATTTTACACTCTGAGGGTAATAGTTCTGGAAGAACTAGAGTTTGGCACCCCCTGATCCAGAGTCCAAGTCTCCCTCCAGCCCATAGGAGCCCTTCCTGCAGCTTGCTTGGAGATGTCACCCCAATGCTCATCCTCGGTCTCTCTTGCCCTGAAAACTTCCTCCTGACTTTAAGAATCCCCTCCCAAACACAATGTGCCCCTGCAGGTGCCAGGGTCTTCCTATCTCATCTCTTCACGTCAGTTCTAGACAGTAGGTAATCTACCCTCTCTTCACCTCTCAACTCCCACTCTCTCAACTCATCACAAGCACCGGGTCCATCAACCAATGCCAACCGAGCCAGGCAGGCACTTCTGCAGAAGGTATCTACGGACCCCCCCCCCCCGCCTTCCCTGTGCCCTTGGAGGGACACAAAGATGCTCCCCGATGGACTCTCCTTCTTCAACCCAGCTCTTTCCATCCTTCAGTGCTTCTTCCATTCCATAGAAATTTCACACTTCTCCCTTCCTACACCCAGTCCTGGGGTCAGCCTGTTCAATACCGTTCCTCCCTTCTTAGAGCCCTCCTTTCTTCCTCATTCCCATAATTCCGATTCCCAGGCCCTGAAATTCCCCTAGCCCTGACTTAGGCCGCTTTGGTATCTGCATCCTTTTGCAGTAGCCCAGTTAATCTGCTATTTCCTGTGTTGTTTACCAACTCCTCGAGACTTTGCTCAGGGTTCCACTTCTTTTATCAGGGCTTCTCCCTACCACTGTCAAGTTGTTTTTGCCACCTGTTCTTAGATATTAACTACCACCCATGTGACCTCCCCTGATGAATCCTCATACCACTTATTTTACTCAACATCCCCTGATACAAAGAATCACAATTTCTCCCTGATGCTTGAGTGCAGGATCCTTATCTCCTACTCTCTGTATGATTATCTTTAACACTACATGCATAATTTCTGAGACTAAGATATGTAAATAAACACACATACCCACACATATAAACATAAATGCAAACATAATAGCAACTCAGGTGATTCATTCATGCTGAGTCAGATCTTTTGAAAAGAATAAAATAGCCATCCCCTGGGAAGCCACTGTCCACCCTCACACATCTCCACTAGCACCTTGTCCATTTCTCTTTCACTGTAGAGCTGACCACATGGCCATGTGGTATGCAGTCGGCCTTCTCTGATCCCCAAGCAGCTCCTAGGAAACGAGAACTGAATCAGATTTAGCTCCATATCTCCAACCCTCACACAATGAGGCAGAATAGGGGCTTAAGGAATATCTACTGCATGTGTAAGTGAGTTTTGTGATAGAGGAAACAAACCAGCATAAAATTAAGACCTGGCTGGGGGAGAGGGGTTTGGTGAAGAGCTGTGAAACAATATTGTGAAGGATCAAGTTATAAAATGCCCAGTACTAATGAAGATTGTTTCATATATGTTCTAAAGGCAAATCGCAGTGTGATGAACAGTACATGGTGAACTCACAAAAAACCAAGAGAGAACAATGGTTTAAGAGGTATTTTTGTTCTGAAGGCAACAGTCAAACATAGAGCTCAGGTTCTAATAGGCATGCACCCACTTATGCAGGAAGTTGTTACTAAGTGCCTGTGTGTGACAGGCAGCAAGCCGAACCCTAGGGTTACAAGAGTGGTGGTCCCTGTCCTTAGGGGACCTCTTATAGTCCAGTGGGGGAAATCGATATGTATGAACTAGCAGCAAAGAAAATAAAAATATAATGAGAAATGGTGACAAGTAATATGAAGAAAAAAATAAAGAATGCTATGAGCCTATATACAGAAGGATGTTTTGTAGGGAGGAAAGAGCATTTTTCAAACAAGGCAGGGAGGAGAAAAGCATATCTGAATCAGTTTCTTAAAAAACCAACAAGTTACCTTAGAATCTCCTCCAACTGTCTGTGAAAATAAGCCCATGTTCCAAAATCCTGACGAAGAGCGGGTATCCTGAAGAAGAGCATCTTCATGTTTCTCGTTTGTGGAGACCGACACGCCGCCCTCTGAACAACATACGCCACCCTTCTCTTCACCGTTTCCTCATTAATGGGCTGTGGCAAACACACTAAAACATTTGTGGACGTGTTTCTTCTCCCTCTGATTTTCTTCGCCTCAAGAACAATTCTGGAGAATGGGAGCGCTGGTGAGCACCGTAAGCACTTCCGCGCCTCCCACAATGCACTGCCAGCCCAGGACGCCGGCAGAGGCGCATGATGGCGGACAGCCGCGGACTGCTCCTCGCAGGCCACAGCTCTGTCAGCACCCCGTTTCAGTGGCTTCTCTATGTTTGCTAGTTGAAAAGATACAACCCAAAGCCTAATTCTTGCCTTTTTTTAAGTTTTATTTATTTATTTACATACTTAGTTTTCTTTTTTTTAATTAACTTATAATGTATTAGTTGTTTCAGGGGTACGGGTCTAACTCTTGCTTCTTTGCTATGAGGTCAAACAGTTTTCAAAAGCTGATTGTTTTTTTTGTTTTTTTGTTTTTTTTTCCTTTTATGTCATTTGAACAAATTTTTTTACCTTCTCCAAACTTAACCTTCTTCATATGTCAAATAGGGGTAAGAGTAGCTATCCCTACAGTGTTGCGTAGGATCAAATGAAATAATGTTCCTGAGGTGCTAAACCCAGGATCTAGGGTGTAGCAAACATTCAGTAGATCACTACTGTGCCTAGCTATCTGTCATTAATTTAATGGTGTTCTTTTAAATTTGTAAGTTCTCATATTTCATGGGATAAACATTAACCTGGCAAAATGATTAAAAATATTTTCTCTGATTCTGCCATTTTTCTTTATTATTTTAGTGCTCCTGTTCTTATTGGAAAGAGAAGTCTTTGTAAAATAAATACACTTTGAAGCAGAGCCCATGAACCTCTGCTAGTATTTCAGCTTTATTTTCTGGATCCTGTGACACCTGTATTGACGGTTTAAATTTATGGTGGGAAGGGTGGGGGTAGAGAGCTCAGGCTTTGGTTCATAATCATTTCCTAAAATTGCCGAAAATGTGATCTCTAGAAAAGTAAGATGTCGTATAGTATTTATATTCAAATGTTTCTATTTGTGGTGCCTTTTAAAATCTGCTGTTAAGGAAATACCCACCTTGGGATCCAGAAGGAAAATGTGCTATCAGCTCCCATGCTGAAGTCCATCTCTTTATCTAAGGGGTAGCTAATTTTTTCAAAATATAGTTCAAGGAACTGTAGCAACAAAAAGTTTTGGCCAGCAACTAGCTCAAAAAGATACTGTGCTCCATTTTACTTTATGAATTTTTATTTACCAAATGAGAAATCTAGACCCTTGACTTCAAGGCATCATTAAAATTGTTGTCAAAATATATGAAATTCCTGTTTTCATTGATGAGATCTGTTCAACGAAAGATGACAAAATTCTCCCAAATCCCTATATGCTAAAATCTGAGCACAAATCCCACACTCCTTCACTGACCACTTCCTTCCCATCTTTCAGCTTTTTTCTTAAGATTTTATTTATTTGAGAAAGAAAGATGCGAGAGAGGGACACAGCAGGAGGAGGGTGTAGGAGAGGGAGAAGACGACTCTCCACTGAGCAGGAAGCCCAATGTGGGCTCCATTCCAGGACCCTGAGATCATGACTTGACCTGAAGGCAGGCACTTAATGACCGAGCCACCAGGCGCCCTCATCTTTCAGCTTTGATGGAGTACGCTCTGAACAGCTACCCTCATCCTAACCCCTACCTCACCTGCTCTGGTCACATGATCTGACTTTGCCCTCTTCCCTTTTCAATGAAAGAATTGCAAGACTTGGGCTCTGAAGACTCTGTTACTTAGTTACTGTGTCATATGTGGCAACCACATAGCCCCCCACAGCCTCAGAAGTCCCAGCAGTAAAATGGAAATAATAATGGCCATCTTCATCTTTTGGGCCATACCTAAGCAGCTGTAGGGAGGATCAGACACAAGAACTGTATGCCTATTTCTTGATGCCAGGCTTGACCTGAAGCAAGAAACTAGTATCAGCAAGGTCCTGAAAAAAAAACAAAAAGAGGCTCCTACTTCAGAAAACAGACGGCACATTAGAAGTTTCATGCTGCTGGTGGTCTGTGCCTACTTCCAGATGTGTGGCCTAAATCCTAATCCTTAGCTGGGTTTCTGCAAATTTATGGGCCAAACCCCCTACCTTGCACTGACTGCCCTCCTGTTATTCAGTTTGCTTATTACCTTGTTCCTGATCTCTGATCTCAGATTTTTCTAGCTGTGACTCTCCGTGTGATTCCCCCTCACCATAGTTTAAGGTTTCTTAACCTTGGCACAATTGACATTTTGGGCCAGATAACTCTCTGTTGTGGACAGCGGTCGTATGCACTGTAAAATGTTTAGCAACATCCCTGGCTTCTACCCACTATATGTCAATGGCACTCTTGAGTCATGTCAATCAAAATTCTCAGTAAATGTCCCTCAGGGGGAAAATCACTCCCTCTATTGAGAAAGTTAGGTAACCTTCTTGAACTCAACCTCTGGGCTCTCTGACCTCTGACCCTCGCTTGCCAGCTCTAAAATGTTTTAGGCAAACATTTCGCTTTCTCTCCTTCTATTTTCCCCTACTGTCCAAACCCTGGGGTATCCAGGAAAATGCTTTAACTCCGAGTAAGTTTCTGTAAAACTATAATAAAGTTGTTAAATGTGTTTTCTGATTTTTTAAAGTCTGATCAGCCCAAAGGGGAGCTGTCTGCTCCGTAGCCTGCAGTGTGAGAAGAATACCGCAGGGTCACATCTGGGCCTTCGGGACTCCAGCCACACAAATACAGTGCTCCACAGACCCTGGAGTCCACACAAAGCACAAGAGGCTGTAGGACAAAGTTATCATGCACTCCTAAAGTCACATAGACGTTCAAGTTTATCTGCCTCAAGGCCCCACCTGAACCTCAGTTCTAGATAAAACAAAATAGAGGCTGTACAGGCTACATGGCATACGCTATGTTACAAAGCTATGTAGCAGCTGAGTTCAGAGCAGACCTCATGGCCTTCATTCCAGGCATGGTGAGAGGAA
>NC_081569.1:105687040-105773379 GCF_022355385.1 Mustela nigripes
GCACCCAACAGTTTGTGGCACCCATTCCCGGGATCCTATTTCACACTTCATTCTTCAGCACTGGCTTTTCTCTGTGCACCTGCACATTCTGAGCTACTAAATCTATAGTATATATCTACTTCCCCACCGCACCCAACAGTTTGTGGCACCCATTCCCGGGATCCTATTTCACACTTCATTCTTCAGCACTGGCTTTTCTCTGTGCACCTGCACATTCTGAGCTACTAAATCTATAGTATATATCTACTTCCCCACCAGACAGATAAAAGAGAGAAGTTGGTAGAAAAGCATGAAACCATGAAACCACAATATTAAGGAATCAGAAAAGCAGCAACAAGAAGACAGAAAGAGAGAGGCGGGAGGAAGAAAAAACATTTAGGAACACAAACCACATTTTTAAGTAAATCCTCTCAGTTCTGAACGTGAGCCTATGATGTACCTTTGACTACTGGTTCCACCACTGAAAACTTGGTGAGCTGTAGTAAGTTACTTAAACTCTCTGTGCCTCAGCTTCTTAATCTATAAAATGGGTACAACACTAGAACTTACTCTTTTATACAGTTGTAAAGAGTAAGTGACACAGTGTTTATAAAGTGCTCAGCAAAGTAGCTGGCACATAGTAAGCAGTTCGTAACTATTAGTGATTATTGTCCTGTATTCCAGCAAGCTGTGTCTGTTTCTCCTCCATGTCCAAACCCAGTTTGACCATATAACCATAATGGGGAGCAGCTCACTGGAAGCTCTGAGTTCCTTCACTACTTTGCGTGGGCAAATGGCTCCTGGGTGCAAGGGACAAGGAAAACAAAGGCCACAGGAATCATCTCCCTGCTTCACAGGAGCCTACATTTGCTCAGTAAATGTTTCAGAGCAAGAAGTTTAAAACTCAAAGATGAATAACACAAGGTTTCCCCCACAAGCAGTACACAGCTTGTCATCTAGCAAATGTTTACTGAGCTCCTACTCTGTGTTAGGATCTATGCAAGGTTCTGACAATAGATCTCATGGAGGAAGGACAAGCGCCTGATTTCACGGTTATTACATTCTAGTGACAACAAGCACATAAGCGAAAACACAACATCAGCTGACAAAGAATACAAAGAAGAAAATTAACAGACTTGACTGGCAGAAAGCGATGGGACACGGAACATGGTATTTAGTCAAGGAGGGGCCCTCTGAGGAAGTAGCATCCCAGCTGGTGTCTGGATGGCAAGAAGCATCCAACCAGGAGACGCCTGGGTGGCTCAGTGGGTTAAGCCGCTGCCTTCGGTTCAGGTCATGATCTCGGGGTCCTGGGATCGAGTCCCGCATCGGGCTCTCTGCTCAGCAGGGAGCCTGCTTCCCTCTCTCTCTCTCTGCCTGCCTCTCCATCTACTTGTGATTTCTCTCTGTCAAATAAATAAATAAAATCTTTCAAAAAAAAAAAAAAAGAAGAAGCATCCAACCAGATGAAGATCTGGAGGCACTAAATACATCTACAGCCAACAAGGACCTGTGATTCTTAGTGCACTCTTCTTCTTTGCATCATTTGGGTTCATTTTCTCACTGGACTTGCCCTCCCGTTGGCTGCCATGGCAACCTGGGCAGACGATTTTATTTTGCCCACCCAGTCACTCACCAGCCCACACTCACTACATCCCCAACCCTAGCAACTAGTCATGGAAACATTATTGAGAAAACAATAGATTCCATACTCTTTACATCAGCTCCAAGGACTATTTGGCTGTAACTGAAAATAAATGAGGCACGCTTACCCCAGGAGAAAGCCCCAGTCATTGTCTCTCCTTCACAAATAATAAGCTCAGCCTTCTCAAACCAGATTCCACCTGGCTTTCAACAAAAGGCAAAAGGATGGCGTCAGCCAACCCGTGTGAGTCGTGATAGCCTTGCCTGATACCTACAATGTTCCTCTCTCCCTCGCCCTGTAGTCAAACTTCCTTATGTCCTTTCCTCTGGATGTACTTTCATTTGAGGCAAGTGTTTTAATTTCAGATACTTTGTAAAAACGTACTCCCAGCAGTTGTAGCCTATGTATGATTTGTTCCTACTCATCTCTGGTACATACTTTAAGTTCTCCCATGCAAGCAAATGGACAGGGCACTTCCATGTTTAATGGGCCATGTAGGACCAAAATAAGTTATCACCCTATTTACCTCCCAGGAAATGAGTTCAGGGGAGGCTAGCTTACTTTTGTTCCCCTCATGTTGGAATGTAGCTTGGCAAATGCAACCTTACTTCTTCACCGACCATTCAGAATCATCTCTCCTGCCACGGACATTTTTTTTCTGTGTGTCTTTGCTATTATTTCCCGAAGAAAGACCTTCAAATATTTGTCCTTAGTTTTTATTCTAAAAGGAAAGCTAAAGAATTAAACACAGGAGATCAAGTCTACACCATGAGGGAATCATTTTCTCAGTACTGAAGTATTGGATTAAGTTTACCATTAGTGGAGGAGGGGAGGTACAGGGGTGGGGGGAGGACCAGGGGGCGAGGGAGGGAAAGAGGGTTGGGGAGAGAGAGGCTAGCTGTAATACCTCAGCAGAAGCCAGGGATTATGTTCCAACTGGCCTGACTCTCCCTGGAGAGCTGTGCTCATTTCTGGGCTGGACAAAGCCCACCTTAAGAGGATTGCAGAAGACACTAGATAGGAGCACAGACAGAAGAAGACAGAAGCCTGAAAGAAGAGATTGGTGAGGATGAGCGGGTATTATGTGGCCCGCAGGGAGGGCTGCTGAGCCTCCATTTGCATACCAGCAGCACAGGAATTGCAAACTGCCTTAAAATCAGACACCAGTGGTCCAGATACGTCCCAGTTTTTGTCTCAGGCGATGGCTTGCTACCGATGCTGCTACAGAAGGGTCCTCTGTCATGTGACACCCGGCCAGCTCCTCCCTGCTATGCCCTCTGCTAGGGGGAAATGCACGGCTGGCTGCAAATGACAGTGTAATTTTTTGCTCCCCATGGCACAGAGGTAGATGGTTAAAAAAAAAAAAAAATTGAATAGTGGGGGAGGGGGATTTCAGTATGAAAATCTGACTATAAAAAGACATACATTCACAGATGAAGTTTCTAAAGCACTTAAAAAGCTATAGGCAAGGGGGCGCCTGGGTGGCTTAGTGGGTTAAAGCCTCTGCTTTCGGCTCAGGTCATGATCCCGGGGTCCTGGGATCGAGCCCCACATCAGGCTCTCTACTCAGCAGGGAGCCTGCTTCTCTCTCTCTCTCTCTATCTCTCTCTCTCTGTCTGCCTCTCTGCTTACTTGCGATCTCTGTCAAGTAAAATAAAATAAAATCTTTAAAAATAAATAAATAAATAAATAAATAAAAAGCTATAGGCAATAAGGAACCAAGGTGGCCTATAAATGGTGCAGGGCAGAATACCATGCCTAATGAAGTAAAGCTGCATGGTAAGTGCCTTCCCTGCCAGCCCCACTTCTGCCAAATAATGTATTATGCAACGTCCTAGGCTTTTACCCTATCTCCAGTTGATCTCATAGCACAATATTGAAGAAGCTGGATAATGATGAATTTCAGGATATTTAGCACCTTTTAGATCCACAGATGAGCTTCTTCTTTCCCATCCTTTCTACCTAAGAAGCTGGCACCCACACAGCAATCCAGTACTCACTGACTAATAAACATTTTAGAGTGCACAACACACACTACCGTATTGGGAGAGATTCAAAGGCTAATCAGATGTGCTCTTTTAGGGAGACTGTGATCTGAAAAAGAATAAATATATAGATGAGTGACTACAATACAGGAGGAAAAAAGCATTCTGTTTGATTAAAGAGAGGAAATCAAAATATGATGAGTCTGAAAGAATTTCATGTCTCTGCAATTAAGGTACGCACATTTAAAAAGGAAAACTTCTCTGTTAGAATAGCTAATGCTGAGGTAACCTCCAAATCTCAGTGACTTAAAGCAGCATTTTATGATTATGTAAGATAGAAACCTTAGGGAAAACTGGGTGAAGGGTACAAGGGATACAAGGGACCTTTCTGTACTATTTTTGCAATTTCTTATAAATCTGTAATTACTGCAAGATGAAAAGTCCAAATAAACAGGCAAGTGAGGGAGCAAAGAGCAGCGTTTCAGGTCTCACTCCTGCAGCTTGTGCAGACAGGCTGGCTGGGCACGGTGCTTTGGGGTCCTCACACCCTGACCTGTGGAAGGGCACCCCCTAACACATACTAGGCACCCAGCAGGGCAAAGCCAGCATCTTGGAGCACACGTGGTTCTGGAAGCTTTCACCTTGAAGAGGCGCATGACATTGCCACTCACGTTCCAGGAGCCAAAGCCAATCACACAGCCATTCCTCACTTTCAGGGAATGGGGAGGGGCCCAGAGGAGAACCAAAAACATCTGGCAAATAGCACTAAGGACTACGGTACACAAAGGACACAAACTGTATATAATTGGGCACTGGTTCTTTAAGAGTCTTCAATGAAAGACAGTAAGTGTTTTGGGCACATGTTTGCTCTTAAGGATGATTTTCTTTTGACAGTGGAGTAAACTCTGAAATGAGTTCCACGGGAACAGTCACACAGACAAGCCAACCCCAGAGGGAGCAGCGGGGAAGGCGTCTCTGCCGGCTCGACTCTCTTGGCCACCAACAGCACGCAGCTGTTACAGTGCTTTCCAGAAGGCATTGTAGAGAATCTGGATCGATGCAGGAGATGCCTGCCGGAAAGCAGCCCCGGCTCCGTCCGACAGGAGGCTGACTGTGATAGGAGCCAAACTTGTTCAGTGCCAGCATTAAAGATGCTCTATGCTGACTCTTCAAGTGCACGTTGTAAGGAAATGACCCAACAGCAAGCCACAAGAGAGATGTCTGGACACCCTCATCCACATACCTGCAGCACTGTTCCCGAAAGCCAGGCTGGAAGCTCAGGGAGCTCTCCAGCCCAGGCAGGGTGAAGGGGAAGTGCTCAATGTGGGGAAGGGGTCTGGGCAGGCATCTGAGGGTAGTAGGACAGCACTGTGGAAAAGCACCCTGGAGGGGGTGACAGGTACCCAAGGACAACTCGCAGCTCTGTCTCCTAGAGGTCAAGTGCCTCTCAGCAAATCAGTTACCCTCTTCCCATCCCCTCTTCCTTTAGAATCAGAGAATAGAGCCTGTTCCCAATTAAGAAACATAACGAGAGGAGAAGGAAGTTGGGGAAAATCAGAAGGGGAGACGAAGCTTGAGAGACTGTGGACTCTGAGAAACAAAGTGAGGGTTCTGGAGAGGAAGGGGGGTGGTGGGTTGGGTGAGGCTGGTGGTGGGTATTAAGGAAGGCAGGTAGTACATGGAGCACTGGGTGTGATGCATAAATAATGAATCTTGGAACACTGAAAAAATAAAATAAAGTTGAAAAAAAAAAAAAGAAACAGATCACTCGTGTTTAAATAACAGCTCTGCCCCCTAACTAGCAGTATGACATCAGCAAGTGCTTAACCTCTCAAGTGCCTCAATTTTCTGTAAAATAAGGATAGAAATAGATGTCACCCACAGGGTGGTTATAATGAATAAATGAATTAACATATGTAACAGTGCCTGGTATGTAGTAAGAGCTAAATAAATTACTACCTACTATTATCACTGTTATTGCTATTAGTAATTTAAAGTCAGAGACACAGGAACAACACTTAGAACTCTCAGCTCTGTGTCCCAGACAAGTTCGCAAGAAGATACAAGTGTATTTTAGACCAGTTGCCCAGTGAGTATGGGTTTAAAGATAAAAGATAAAATTACAGGTTATAAATCAAAAGAAAAAAATGTTAAATTATTACTTTGCTAGCCTCTTGAGATTAGAAAAAAAAAAAACCAATTGCCTTCCACTGTACTTGAAAGGAGGGCCACACTGCCAACACTCTGCCTGTTCCCCTCTCACCCTCTGGGGCACAGGAGATGGATGGCCCCTCTAGCCGAAGCCTTTGGAGGCAGCATTTCCCTAGCATCACACTGACAATCTCTCTGCACCCTGGCAAATCTGATTTAGACTCAAGACCTTGGGCTTCCGAGAGTCACAGTTCATACCAAGAACCTGATGAGCGGAGACAGGAAAAATTATAATCTGAAATTAGGGCTGTAAGGATCAGAAAAGGGTCAATATATTTACCTATGAATATAAGTAATGATATATATATGATATCATTATTGATCATATAGATATCATATCTATATGATTTCTGTATTTTTATAAAGATGAAAAAGTTAAAAAAAGATGAAAAGGTTGAATTTTTTATAAAGATAAAAATAATTATATTTGCTCTTCACTTCATAATTATTTATAATTATCCATAATAAGTTATAGAAAATATATGTATCTTTTCTCTTTTACCTAGGAAAAGTCATTGAATCCACTTTGTCACTTTCCCCCTCATTCTCCTTAGAGCACAGGTAGTCAAGGAAAAAAAAAAAAAACTATGCAAAGAAAGTCAAGACTGCACTCTAAAAAGATTACCCATCAGGAAGCATCTTTATAAGTGAGGTACCCAGACCATGTCTGGAAGAAAATATGATAAAGGGCCTCAGGAGAAAAATAAATGACAAGACACATCTGGGTAACTGCCAAACTGAAGCTTGAACAAATATTTTCCAAGACCCAGAGCTTACAAACCTAAAGAAATGGCTCATAACGCAGAGATTTATCTGAAAATGAGACATTTATATCCACATGGGTTCCTATGGGTGATATAAATCTAAGGGGTACAGAAAGAATGAAAAAGAATAGAGTAAATATTGACTATCTCATGGTTGGCAAATATTCAAAGTAGTAATGCAGAGTTTTTAACTGTAGGAAAACATTAAACAATAGTTAAAATTTAATGACATAATTTATACATTAGCTTTAGAGACTATGCAGGCTCTAGTAAATAATATGGTAACTTCCATTTTTCTCAGAGCACAAACATTAAGAAAGGTCATAGAGATATATTTGCTCCCCAAAGCAAATGCAAGCCTAAAACATTCCAAAATTCTTCTAAATAGTATTTGAGAATTTTCCTTTCACTTAAAAATCATTTCTCTTAAAAATCATGAACACCAAGTTGTGCCCCTCACAACACATGTGCTCCTTAATCCCCACCATGTATTTCATCCATCCCCTGGCCCACTTCCCCTCTGGTCAGCATCAGTTGGTTCTCTATAGTTAAGAGTCTGTTTCTTGGTTTGTCTCTCTCTCTTTTTCCCTTTGCTTGTTTATTTTGTTTTGTAAATTCCACATATGAGTGGTATTTGTGTATTAACTTGTATATATTAACTATATATGGTATTTGTATATTAACTGTATATGTATATTTGTATATTAACTTTTTATTATTATTAAATACAATTATTAACTAATTTGCATATTAACTATATGGCATTTGTATATTAACTTGTATATATTAACTATATATAAACTTGTATATTAACTTTCTCTGACTGGCTTATTTCACTTAGCATTATACTCTCTAGCTCCATCCATGTCATTACAAATGGCAAGCTTTCATTCTTTTTTATGGTTAAATATTGTTCCAGTGTGTATATCTACCACATGTTCTTTATCCATTCATCAATGAATGGACACTTAGGCTATATCCATAATTCAGCTAATGTACATAATGCTGCTAAAACATTGGGATGCATGTAGCCTTTTGAATTAGTATATCTGTATTCTTTGGGTAAATACCCAGTGGTATGATTGCTGTATCACGGGATAGTCCTATTTTTAACTTTCTAAGGAACTTCTATACTCTTTTCCATAGTGGCTGCACCCGTTTGCATTCCCAGCAACAATGCAAGAGGGTTCATGGACAACTTATTTTCAACAAAGACAATTCGGAGAAAGAAGTGTCTTTGCACGAATAGTGCCCCCCAAACCTGGATATCTACTGTCAGAAAGAAGGAAGGAAGGAAGGGAGAGAGGGACAGTGGGAGGAAGAGAGGAAGGAAGGAAGTAAACACTTCTATTCATATTTCCCCAAATTAACTCAAAATGGACCTTAAACCAAAATGCAAATATGAAATTATAAAAGTTCCAGAAAAAAAATAGAAAAAAACCTTTGCAACCTTGAGTTAGGCAAAGATTTCTTTACATACAAGATGAAAATCCATAAAAGACAGCCATCTGTAACAGAGTAAATCAATTAATTGGACTTATAACAAAGTAAGTCTTCTGCTCTTCAAAGAGACTGTTAAGAGAATGAAAAGACAAGTCACAGACTGAGAGAAACATTTGTAAATAATACCTGATAAAAGATTTGTGTGTGTGCAGAATATGTAAAGTACATTCAAAACTCAGTGAGATAAAAATCAAGTAATAATATGGGCAAAAGATTTAAACAGATATTCCATCAAAAAAAGTGTATGGATGGCAAATATGAAAAAAAGAGTTCCTCAACATCATGAGTCATTAGGGAAATTTAACTTAAAATTGCAATGAAATATTGCATCTATCAGAATGGCCAAAATTGAAAAGACTGAGAGTACCAAATGTCAGTGAGGATATGAAGGGACTGGAACTTTCATACAATGTGGTGGGAAGGGACACAGTCAAGTACTTTTTTTCTTTTTTTTTTTAACCTTTAAAAAAAAAAGATTTATATATTTGAGAGAGAGAGGAAGAAAGAGCAGAAGCAGGGGTAGCAGCAGGCAGAATCAAGAGAAAAGCAGATTCCTTGCTGAGCAGGGAGCCCAATGCAGTTCTCAATCCAAGGACTCTGGGATCATGACCTTAGCCAAAGGCAGACGCTTAACTGACTGAGCCACCCAAGCCTCGTACAAGCACTTTCCAAAAAAGTTTGGCAGTTTCGGGGCACCTAGGTGGCTCAGTGGGTTAAAGCCTCTGCCTTCAATTCAGGTCATGATCCCAGGGTCCTGGGATTGAGCCCCGTGTTGGGCTCTCTGCTCAGCAGCAAGCCTGCTTCCCTTCCTCTCTCTCTCTCTCTGCCTGCCTCTCTACCTACCTGTAATCGCTGTATGTTAAATAAATTTTTAAAAAAGAAAAAAAGTTTGGCTGTTTCTTACAAACTTAAACCTATATCTTTCTTACAATCCAGCCATTCTACTCCCAGGTGTTTACCAATGAGAAATGAAAGTATATGTGCCCAGGAAGTTTTGTACATAACCTTCATAGTAGCTTTATTTGTAGCAGCCAAAAACCGGACACAATTCAAATAGTTCTCAATTGATAAAATGAAAAGACAAATTCTGGTGTATGAATTTGACCACAAATACTGGTGGTCCATGTAATAGACTCAGCAATAAAAAGGATGAAATATTGATTACAGATAATACAGATGAATTTTTTTTTAATCTTATTTATTTATTTGACACAGAGAGAGATCACAAGTAGGCAAAGAGGCAGGCAGAGAGAGAGAGCAGGAAGCAGGCTCCCACTGAACAGAGAGCCCGATGCAGGGCTCAATCCCAGGACCCTGGGATCATGACCTGAGCCAAAGGCAGAGGCTCAACCCACTGAGTCACCCAGGAGCCCCAATACAGAAGAATTTTTAATAATTATACTGAATAAAAGAAGCTAGATACATAAAGAGTACATATTGTGCTCTTGAATTTATATTAGGTCCTAGAAAAATGCAAACGTATATTAACAGAAAGTTGACTGGGGGTAGGAGTAGGAGGTTGGATACCAATGGGCACCAAAAACTTTTTGGGGCATGGGAATATTCATTATTTTGATTGGTGTGATGGTTATACAGAATTATATATATGTTATATTCAATATACCCTTTAAATATGTGTAGCATATTATATGCCAATTGTACCTCAATAAAACTATTTCTCTAAAAAAGAAAATAACAATTTCATAGCTTTAGTCACCAAAAATGTGTTGAGCACTCACTGTGTGCCAGGCACCACTGTAGACATAGGATGTAACAGTGAACAAAAGAGACCAAAATCCATTCTGTGTTCCTCTCTCAGCAAAGACATGATCTTCTTTTTTTTTTTTTAAAGATTTTATTTATTTATTTGACAGAGAGAGGTCACAAGTAGGCAGAGAGGCAGGCAGAGAGAGAGAGAGGAGGAAGCAGGCTCCCTGCTGAGCAGAGAGCCCGATGCGGGACTCAATCCCAGGACCCTGAGACCATGACCTGAGCCGAAGGCAGCGGCTTAACCCACTGAGCCACCCAGGCGCCCCTTCTTCTTTTTTTTTTTTTTTTCATTTTATTTATTTATTTTTTAATTACTTAAAGTCCAGGAAAAAAGTTAGAAACTGACAGAGTCAGGAACAGGTCCTCCCCTAACATAACGCTGGGCCTGAGGCAAGAGTGCAAATAGAGGCTCAGAGAACAAATTTAATATATCAGAGCAATAAATCAAACCGTGCCTCTTCCCAGCCCACATTCTCTCCTGGGCCCCAAGAGCTAGAGGCTAAGGATCTGCTCCTAGTGAGCCAGCCCTGCTCCCTGCAAGCTGAATGAGGGCATGAACATGTTGGGGTGGGGTAGGAACTGGCCCTCCCTGAATCCCGAATCCAGAGAGGACTCCCAGAACCACGCTTCTCCTGCAAGCCTCAATTCCCAGACTCCGAGTGCCTCCCAAAAGGACACTGAATGAGCGGAGCAAACAGCAGGAGCGCAGGTACCTGGGGCACCCTCTGCTATCTAGGACAGAAGCTCTCATTTTCTCCTCCTTCCTTATGGACTTCCCACAATCTTCTGTAATCCCCCAAGGACTTCTGAGTCCTTGCCTGGGCAAAAGGCTCAAACACTCCCTTCATTTGCTCAGCTGGTTTCTGAACTTGGAAGAATGATAAATTTTACAAGATGGAAGAGAGGGTTTTTTTGTTTGTTTGTTTTTGTTTTTTAAAGTCTTAGTGCCTTGGTGTTCGTGATACACAGAGCCCTCTTAAGAGCAAGATTCAGGTCGGGGTTCCCACTGGTCTGGGTTTAAAGTTGGTATAGATCAGGAATAGAATTCAAGGTTCCAGGAGACCGCATGGATTTCAAAAATCCTATAGGCAAATCATATAAAAGACAAGGGCAAAGCATTCAATAACAGGAAGCCCCCAAACAATGCTAATTATCTTACAGTTTTGAAGACAGAGAAATAGGTATTCCTGTCAACGGGTATGACCAGTTGACATATCCTGGGTTTCGTAACTTCATTAAAACAAAAATTTGAATCAACCTTAAAATAATTGCAGAAATAGTCCCTAATTTCATGAACCAACTCAAAGGAAGATGAACGGAAGTTTGGATATTTTACACACTTGAACTGTGATGAAATCCATCTTTCCTTCAACATATTTTTGGTGAGTTCAAAGAAACCATGCCAAACCATGTGTAAATTACCAAGTTGTGCAAGATGCTGTCCAGGTCTTCGAGAGCCTTGAATCTAACTATTTAACATAAGGTCTTATGTGATAAATACCGTGGAAGCGACACATCCAAGAGTAATGGGAATAAAGCAGAGAGAGAGGATGTGCATAAGCATTTCCTTTTGCTGGCATGACAATGAAAACACACTAAAGGGAAAGGCATGCAAGCTAGGCTCAAAGACTGAAATTTTGTCTGACTCTACAGGGTGCACATACAGCTTATTCTGTAAGAGGTTATCCCCTGGTTGCCTCGACTAATAGAGCAGTAATTTACCTTTACTGTACTTTCAGGAGTCATTTTTTTAATAACCTCAATATGTCTTTCCTTATAATCTCCAACCATTGACCTTGGTTCTGCCCCCTGGACCACGCAGAATCACTCTTCCATATGAAAATCTGTTAACTGTATTAAAATTATGATCATATCCTAAGGCTTCTTTTTTCCAGGTTTAATAATTATGACGAGGACGATGATGAAATTAATTATAGCATTGTGTTCATTTCCTACTAATGCAATAACAAATTACCACAAGCTTAAGGGGCTTAAAACAACACATGTGTTTTAGCCTATATTTATGCCGATCCAAAGTCTGGGCTGAAATCAAGTTGTCATCAGAGTTGCATTCTTTCTGGAGGTTCTGGCGGAGAATCGTTCCCCTGCCTTGATCCCTTCCTGCCATCACTCTGCCCTCTGCTGCTGTGATCACATCTCCTTCTCTGACTCTGACCCTCATGTCCCTCTCTTATAAGGCCCCTTGTGATTACACCGGGCCCACCTGGATAATCCAGGATAATCTCCCCCACCTCAAGGTCTTTATTAATCCTAAGAGGTGGGTCTTATTCTTGTCCCCATTCTACAGAATGATGACTTAAGGCTCAGGGACAGTAAGGGCCTTCCCAGGTCATATACCTAATTCTGTCCGTTCTCACAACTCTTCTTCATAACTCATGATGTCCAGAGGTCGTAGTCTCTTCTTTTTTTTTTTTTTTTTTAAAGATTTTATTTATTTATTTGACAGAGATCACAAGTAAGCAGATGGGTGCCTGGGATCATGACCTGAGCCAAAGGCAGAGGCTTTATTTAACCCACTGAGCCACCCAGGCGCCCCCGTAGTCTCTTCTTCTCATCTGTGGACCTGTTACAACTTGCAACTGTAGGAAAAAAACAGGAGGGATGATAACCCCGACAGAGAGAAGTATGTGAACCAAGGGGTAGAGGCAGGAAGGCTGAAAAGCTTCACTGAGGGAAGGCAAGAAGGCCAGATTGTCCAGGGCAGAAGGCCTGTGTTGGGGAGGAAGAGGAGATAAAAGTGGAAGCTGGAGTGTAAAGGGAAAAGGATCTGGACGTAGTAGGTAAAGGGGAATCCAAATGTTTATTACTAAAGCTTTGATAAAGAGACAGCATCAGACAAAAATAGAGAAGCATTCTCCAGACTATTTTACTAGCAAAATCTCCCAGATTTCTCATTGAGATTCCTCATTATGAATCAAAGAGAAAGACTGAAAATGATCAATAAAATTGGATTATCAAGTGAATTCATTTGAATGGATAATATTCAGATTTTTTTTTTTTTGCTTTCTATTTTTTTTCATGTTCCTAACAAATCTATGCAGATGTAACTCAGTTTATACTAGAAATCAAAGTTCAATATATCCACTATTACAAAAATATTTTCTGGGGTACCTGGGTGGCTTAGTCAGTTAAGCCTTTGTCTTCGGCTCAGGTCATGATCTCAGTGTCCTAGACTCGAGCCCCTCCTAGTGCTCTCTGCTCGGCAGGGAGTCTGCTTCTCCTTCTCCCTGTGCCCCTCCCTCTGCTTGTGCTCTCTTTCTCTCTCTCAAAAAATAAATAAAATCTTTAAAAAAATACTTTCTGAAAAAAAACCATTTTTCCTCTCAGACGTTCAAAATGCACATGAGCTTGTCTTTAGCTTTAGCTCATAAAATACATTATGATTCCCTTCTATTATTATAATTATTGCCATTTCAAAGTAATGCCTGTTTATTGTAACCTGTCAAACAGCTTGGAAAAATAGAAAGAGTTGGTAATCTTCCTCCCTTTATTAAATCCATTCTCCTGAGGAACCAAGGTTAACTGTTGGGCTGTTGTCCTTTGGCACTCTCTAAAACACTTATTTTACTTTGATTTTATAGGTTTAAAAAGAAAAAGTTTGAGCCATTAGCAAAATATGTTGTGGTTTTGCAAAGTATGAATCTATGTACTTATAAGAAAATCAATAGAAATATATCAAAAGTGATTCAGAACCCTTACTAACTTCAGTTGTGAAGCAGGAAATTTTTTCTGTAAATTAAAACCAAAAATTCAATAAATTCAGCCTCACCTACAGGGAAAACTCAGCTTTTTCTCTAATACATATAATTAATTTTAGACAGTGAATTTCCTTTTCAGAATTCCCATTCATATAGAGAATAATTGAAAATCTCTTTTTTTAGTGTTAAACATGCAGGAAAAAAATTTTAATTAGATCTCTTCTGCATTGTAAACACAGCCTTGCCTAGGTTCTAAGATTACCTGATTTCTTTGTGCTCTATAATTAAACTTTCTTTCCACCTTTTGCCCTTTTTGTTGCTGTTGTTCTCCCAAACTTTTCAAAATAGGTATCCAGAATCATTGTCAACCACTTCCATTTTTAACCTTTGGAACCCACTGCATTCTCTGCTCTTCATTTGACATGGTCCTGCCTCTTCTGCTTCTATTCCACCCCAGTACAGACCCATCCTGATGACCGAGAGGAGTTCTGGACTCAGGGAAGGCAATACTGGATGTTGCTGAGCTCACCTAACCACGGTCTCCATCTTCCCATCATTAAAATAACTGCATTTATCGGTTTCCGAAAGTTGTTGTAAGGCCTCTGTGAAATAGAGTTCAGAAGAGCTGTAGACTGAAAACCACCCTCTGTTCTCTACCTTCAATTTACATAGTGGTTAAGAACACAGATTTTTCAAGTTGACCTGACTAGTTCTCTCTTTTTCCAGGTGTGTGATCTTGGACACATCATATCCTTTCTGTGCCTTAATTTCCTCATCTTCAAACTAGAGATAAAAACATGCCCATCACGTATAGTTGTTAATATCTGGACCCAGCAGTCCCACTTCCAGGTATATATCCAAAGAAAATATATCATAGACATATCTGCACTTCCAGGTTCAGCATTACTCACAGAAGTATTAATAATTACAGCATTATTCACAGAAGCCAAGATGTGTAAATGAGCTTTGCTTGACAATAGATAAATGAATACATATATGTATAATAGAATATATAACAGAATATACATAGATAATGAAATATTACTTGGCCTTCAAAAAGGAAGAAAATCCCGCCATTCATGACAACATGATTGAACCTGGAGGACATTATGTTAAGCCAGATATAGAAAGATAAGTACTTTATGATCTCACTCCTACATGAAAACTAAAAATTTTGAACTCACAGAAGCAAAGAGTAGAAGCGTAATTACCAGAGGTTAGGCGGTGGAGGAAATAGGAAGACCTTGGTCAACATACATAAAGAAATAAAGAGAAAAAAATGTGATGATCTCTGAAAAGCACTACATGGTATATGATCACTTTATATCACTTCAGTCTTTCATTCTCATAAAATATCCAAATCAAATATTCTTCCAACTCCAAACTTCAAAATATTCACTGTTTTCCCTCTGTTATTTCCCTTCCATGGACTGGCTTTCTTGGAGTAACATATCAATAATATTTCCATATGATTAAAGAAATCTTTCAAAGAGAAAGCATCCAGTCTTATAGCCTCGAGATGTCCCTTTCTCTCATGAGCAGCATTTGATGACCAATCAAGCAGAACTTTCACTAAGTCCTTAGCACAAATATTTGTTGGATGCTATTCATAAAGGTAAAGAGCAGAAGCAATGACTACATAGAGAGAACTCCTAAACTAAATATCATCAGGACCATTTAAGCACCTCACATTCTTTAGATGCTGTCTTTCTTCCACCTCTTCCCATATTTCAACAACCTACATACCCTCTTTGGACATGATTCCTCATCTGTCTAGAAAGTCTGGATAATAATACATACTTCATAGACCAGATGTGAAGATTAAGTGGTTAAAAATGCTAATTTCCATTCTAAGTAGAATTTGTTAAGGATATTAGCTGTATAGCAACCATTAAAAATAATAGCTAAAACAGACAATCGAAGAAATAAAATTGATAATAATAATTTTTTTAAGATTGTATTTATTTGACAAAGAGAGAGAGAGCACAAGCAGGGGGAGTAGCAGAGGCAGAGGGAAAAGAAAGCAGACTTCCCACTAAGCAGGAAGCCCAGGGCAGAGCCCCATCCCAAGACCTTGAGATCATGACCTGAGCTGAAGGCAACACTTACCCAACTGAGCCACCAGGCACCCTGGTGGTAATAAATTTTTGATCAACTGAAAAGAAGAAAGAAACAAAGTAACAGGAACAAAAACCAGATGAACAATAAAACAATAAAAATGTAGACGTAAACCCAGTCATATCACTAAATATCATGATCAATAAATTACATAAATGGAAGCATCTAAACATTCCATCTATTAAAAATTGTTAGTAATAGCATTGTATGGGAAGAGATGGTAGCGGTACTTGCAGTAAGCACAGCATAACATAGAAACTGGTCAATTCACTATGTTGTAGATGAAACCAAGGTAACATTGTATGTTAACTATATTTCAATTAAAATTTTAATTAATTTAAAAATAAAAATAAAATTGAAGGGGAAAAAGTAGGGATTTTTAGACTGAATAAAACAGCAAAACTCAAAAGTATGCTCTATAAGAGACATGCTTTAGAAAGATTTAGATAGACAAAGTTAAGGAGTAGACAAAGACATACATGCAGACAATAAACATGAGAAAGCAAGATGAGGTACACTTTAAGGAGTTTTAGCATAACTTTATAATTATTTGAAGGACAATTATCAGAAACACATAACATTCATAAACATGTATCCAACTAATAACAGAGCTTCAATTATATGAAGCAAAGACTGAAAAAACTAAAGGGATAAATAGAAAAATCAATTATTATTGGAAACTTAAAACTCCCTCTTTCATAAGTGGTTAAAATAAGACAAAAAACGATAAGGCATAGAACAAACAACCTTCCTGAGCTAGAGTTGTGCAAAAAAAATTTAAGCACTTAACAAGTGTTTTGAATAACTTTTTTTTTCAAGTTTTCCAAAGATGATATATAACTAACACCATTCCAGAGCCATATAACAGATACATTAAGATTGTGACTTCTGGGGGTGCCTGGATGGTTCAGTGGGTTAAAGCCTTTGCCTTCGGCTCAGGTCATGATCCCAGAGTCCTGGCATCCAGACCCTGCATCAGGCTCTCTGCTCAACAGGGAGTCTGCTTCCCTTCCTCTCTCTCTGCCTGCCTTTGCCTACTTGTGATCACTGTCAAATAAAATAAATAAAATCTTTAAAGAAAAAAAGATTATGACTTATGCAGTTGATACAGAAGATATGAAAAACATTATTTATTAACCTGACCTAATTGGCAATTACAGACAGAACATTTATACCTAAAAATGGATTGGTGTGTTACTTACACAGTTTTATACGTTTTTGGAAACTCATCAACCTATTTGCTTAACATGGGTGCATTTTATTATAGGTAAATTACATCTTGATACACTTCAGTGGGGAAAAAAAACACAAGGAGATTCCATGACCCATCCACCGGGATGTCTGAAATAAAGGAGTCTGACAATAACAAGTAATGAGGAGGATGTGGAAAACTTCACTTTTATATATTGTCGACAGGAGTAAAAAGATACCGCTACTTTGAAAAACTGTTCAGGTGTTCCTAGTGAAACTAAAAAAGGCCTACCCTATGTCTTTTCATTATACTTCTAGCCACAAAATTAAGAGAAATATTTCTACAGGTCCACAAAATAATATGTTCAAGAATGGGCATAGCAGCTTTATTTGTGATAGCCAAAAAATAAGGCAGAATCCAAATGTTCATCAACAAGTAAACAGATAAACAAATTGTGGTATATTCATATTATAGAATATCTCACAACAATACAAAAAATAACAAACTCTCAATATACATAACAACATTGAATCTCAAAAACATCTTGTTAGGGAAAAAAAAAAAAGCCAAACACATGAAAAGATGCTCCACATCACTCATCATCAGGGAAATGCAAATCAAAACTGCAACAAGATGTCTATCCCCTCACCCCTGACAGAATGGTTAAAATAAAAAGCACCAAAAGACAAGTGCTGGCCAGGATCGGGGAGAAAAAGGAATCCTCCTGTATTGTTGGTGGGAATGCCAACCAGAGCAGCCACTGTGGAAAACAATATGAAGGTTCTTCAGAAAGTTATAAAATAGAGCTACCTTGTGATCCAGCAATTGCACTACTGGGGATTTACCCCCAAAATGCAAAAACACTAATTCAAAGGGATATGTGTACCCTTATGTTTATAGCAAGATAATAGCCAAGATACAGAAGCAGCCCAAGCGTCCATCGATTAATGAATGGATAAAGAAGCTGTGGTACACATGTACACACACACACTGGAATATTATTCAGCCATAAAAACAAATGAAATCCTGCCATTTGCAACAACATGGGTGGAGCTAGAGAGTATAATGCTAAGCAAAATAAGTCAGAAACAGACAAATACCATATGATCTCACTCCTGTATGGAATGTAAGAAACACAACAAATGAGCAAAGGAAAAATTTAAAAGAGAGAGAGAAAGAAAGAAACAGACAAACCAAGAAACTGGACTCTTAACTATAGAGAACAAACTGACGGTTACTAGAGGCCAGGGGGCGGGTGGCATGGGTGAAACAGGATTAAGGAACGCACTGGCGATGAGCACAGTCTGATGTATGGAACTGTTGAATCACTCTGTTTTACACCCGAAAGTCACATAACACTATGTTAACTGGAATTAAAGAAAAGAAGGGGGAAAAGCTAAATACAAAAGTTTCCCCTTTGTGTATGTTCAAAGACAGATAGAACTATCATGTGGTGATAGAAGCCAGAATAATGGCTGCCTCTGGGAATGGAGAATTGGCTGGAAGAAGTGGTATGAATGAGCCTTCCTAGATCATGGAAATGTTCTTTCTTGATCTGGGTGATAGTTACATGATTCTGCAGCCCCTACCAGAACAAATGAGATTTGCTTACTTTTCTATAAGTAAAGTACACCTCTGTATTTTTAAAAGATTAAACGATATCATTAAGTTAAATCATGAAATCAGCCTGATGATGTTTAACAGATTTTACCTATTAATGTTATTCTAACTTAAATATCTGCTACTAACATCTGCTTAGCAAGTGTAACTGTACACGCTTGGAAAGATAAGCTAAAACAAATTGAACAAGGAAGGCACCTGTGATTTAAGAAAGGAATTTGTGCATGCAATTTCACAAAAGTGAGACTGGAAAAAATGCAAAATTGTAGAGCGCATGCCCTATAAATTGTTAGATAAACTTCATAAAATGTTCATAAATTACTTAGCCACTGGAGTTTTACAAAGTCTTCTATGTAGAAAGCAACAATTAGAGTGTAGTGCTTTTTTACAAACATTTTCGTGGCACTAGAAAAAAAAGAGATTTATTTTAAGAAAATAAATGGGTTAAGATTTAGGTCAAAATCCCACAATGATTTGTGTTTGTCCTTAATTTGCTCCATGAAAAAAGCTGCTTTGAGAATCTCAGCATCCTCTTGGGATGCTCTTACTCCCAGCCCCTCCGCAGGAATACAGGCTGGTTTAGCAATGGAGGACTGAGTCCGGTCTGGGCAAAAGAACAAGGAAAGCTTGTGGGTGTTCTCACGGGCACAAGCACGCGGGTCTTCTAACACAACTTCAGGATGGAAGGGGGATAAAAAAGAGTTTGTGAGAGTAACCCTGTTACTTGCATTAGAAGAAAAAGAAAAGTTCGTGATCATTATGTTTAAAAAAAAAAAAACAAAAAACGTGTTTTAAGATGGAAAAATACAAAAGTAAAGTAGGCAAGGTACAATGAAGAAGTATGCGATGCCTTCTCAATAGGGAAGAATTAAATGGAGTGCCTGGAAATTTTAGGGCTTAGACTTAGACTTCAGGGAACATAAAGTTTTCAAACAAGAAAAATGAACCAGGGATTCACAAGTGAGTTGCTCTCACGGGGTTTCTGACTCCGCAGTTGCTGATAGAATCCTTCTTTGCCTCACCACGTCGATCAGCAAATATTTTGAATAAGTGACGGTCAAAACCTCTATCCTTGGAGAAAGAACAACCCTGTTTCAGTCTGTGAATGTGGAAGGATAGGGTAGGATGGGGGAAAACTCCACAGTTTTCACCTAGAGCAATCCATTTCTTCCACGATGCCCTGGGGGAGAGGGAGGAGGGCTCCAGCTAATCAAAGGGAGGAAAATCCCTACCTGGGGCCACAGCCTACCTCAAGGCAAGATTCTGTTGTGATACAGAGGAATCTGGGCAATCCCCCTAGTATGTGATGCTTTGATTCACAATCTTTTTGAATAGTGTACAGTGTATTCAGGGGTGTGAGTTGACCCATTAAGGCCTTCTTAATTTTCATGCTTCATATTTTCATTATTAAAACTGTAGAAGTGCATCAGGCCCAGAGTAGAACCCCATAAACTTTACTAACCATGACCATAGTTCACAATTCCAGTTCTAGCTAATTTCAAATACACAGCAGCAATGTCTTAAAATATTCTATAACCATGGTTCAGTCGTGCTCCCTGGTCAGCTCAGACTGACAACACAAGGCACTGGGAGTAACAGCTCAACTGAGAAATAATAGTATTTAACATTGATGAAACACTTATGGTAAGCCAGCCTCTGTTCCAAATGCTTTTGTAGAGAATAGCAAATTGAAGCCTCGAGCACACTCTAAGGAAGGTTCTACTGATTTACAGATGAAGAAACTAGGACTCTCGAAGTTCAATCAACTTGCCCAACATTGCACAATTAGGAAATGACAGCCCATGATTTGAACCAAAAGCAAAGCAACTCCAGATCCTATGCCCTCAGGAGACTGCTGGTTAGCTCCTGATCTGAACTGGGCAGCATCTGAAGGGCCTGTCCAAGGAAGCATCACCAAGGTGTGACTTTTCTACCCAGCCCACCACACTGTGCTGCTTTAAGACCTTTTAAAAGTTATTCCGACAATGAGTCAGTTACATGGGAGCCAACACAGAGAACCAGCCAGAGGTTAGAGGAAAACTCTATTATTTTCTCTTGCTAAAAAAGTAGTGAACCCTCCTAGTGTACTAGGAGGATTTACAGACAGAGAATAGAATGATGGTTGCCAGGGACTGGGGGTGGAGAGAATGGCGGGCCATTGTTTCATGGATTGAGTGAGTTCTCCAGATGGATGGCAGTGATAGTTGTGCAATAATGTGAGAATGTACTTCATATCAGTAAACTGTACATTTAAAAATAGTTAAGATGATAATTACATTATGTGCATTTTACCACAGTTTAAAACAATATTTTAAAAGATAATCATGGGGAAAACTTAAATAAGTAATGAATCCTCCTGTTGCTTTAACAAATTAACAAATTGGGGCGGGGGTTGCTTAGGTGGCTCAGTCAGCTAAGCGTCTGCCTTCATCTCAAGTCATGATCCCAGGGTCCTGGGATGGAGTTTGCATCTGGCTCCCTGCTCCTCTCATCCTGCTCATGCTCTCTCTCTCTCTCTCTCTCTCTCTCTCCCTCTCTCTCTCTCTCTCTCAAATACATAACTAAAATCCTTAAAAAATATTAATAAATTACCAAATGGGTTAATATATAATCAAATATCTTTCTGATACATCTTCCTAGAATTTGTCAAGCTTTATTTGTTCTCTAAGACTTAACAATTTCAGTTAATATTTATGGATGCTAAAATAATGATATTATAAGGACGTAGTTGTACAATCAACCTGTATTCTGTCAGGACTGGTTACTATACTCCATATCATAAATGGCTACTAAAGTAAGACCTATAACCAAAGTAAAATCTAATCATCTTATACATGAAGTTGACATTATAGATTCTCTGCATCAATTAAAAATTAAAAAGGTTTATTGTTTGCATTTTTTTGTTATGGTATTTATAAAAGCACTGGCTTTGTGATTCCTAATGGTTTCTCTACATCTGTATAATCAATACTGTGGATGACCATTACCTTAAAGATAAGTTCAGTGAAATGTGATTTTAATATTAATATATTACATT
Organism: Mustela nigripes; assembly: GCF_022355385.1. Taxonomy (NCBI): domain Eukaryota; kingdom Metazoa; phylum Chordata; class Mammalia; order Carnivora; family Mustelidae; genus Mustela; species Mustela nigripes. Next base: position 105,708,584 of record NC_081569.1, read on the forward strand.
TGCAATGGAGTGCTATTATCTCTGAAAGTGTTTTACATTGATTCTTTCTGTATCCGCATTTCACTTAACAGTATCACTGTGTACCCATGTGTTCAAGTCAGGAACAGAACTAATTTTTAAGACTTTCTCATCTCCCAGTTCTATCCACTGTACTTCCTAAAAATCTCTCCATCCCAAGCCCTCTTGCTATTCACTACCACAGTTCTGGTCTTACCACGTCTCATGGGACTGCCATGGAAGTCCCCTAACTTACCTCCCACCACCTGCCGTGCCCCCCACTCCCATCCTCCATATTTGCCAGAGTGCTTACTTAACGCCAAATGAGGGAGTTCCTATCTCGATGAGAAAACCTCAAATGATTCTCCATTATCAACAGAAAATAAAACCTAAAGTTCTTAGTGTAGGATCCAACAGCTCCAAGTGTTTCACTGCCCCAGTCCCTCTCCACCCTTCCCTCATCTTCCTGCTTTCCCAGGAGAGTCTCCGCACACACAGAACCACTTGGAACCACTTGTCTGTATCCCCTCACGCCAACTTTGCAAGTTGATTCATTTGTACTCCCTGAACCCTCTCCCTAAAAAAGTCCTCCCCCACCATTTTCCAGCACGGGACATTCTTCTAGACCCAGAGAAAGAAGCTAGTTCAGGCATGACTATTCTGGACAATTCTGTAGAGCACATGCCAGAGGAGAAAAAAGCCCCTTGAACTCCAGTGTCATACATGCGGGCTTTATTATAGATTAGGAACAGCGGTCATTGGAATGATAAACATAGAGTTGATGAAGGCTCTTTATATAAAAATAAACTTGGAACAACAGCAAAAACTTGAAAACTCTCTATAACAGCAACCTTGCCACCCATAAGCCATCAGTTGGGGGTGGACCATTAAGGGCCAAGAACCAGCTTAGGATATAAGAGCTGATCAGTGACATGGGAGCACAAGGAATGGATCCTGGAAGAAAGAATCAGGACCAGAACGATGACATCTTTCCTACCCCTTCCTGGCTACAGGGTCACTGATGCTTTTGAGGAAGGAGAAATAAAGTGACCCAAGGGATAAATTCGGGCCCAGCTTTGTTTCTCTCCCTTCTCACTTTCACACGTGGCAGACATCACTCATCAAGGCCAGCATTCTTTTTTACGGCATTCTCCTCTCAGCACCCAGACCTACGAGCTGGTACATACACATGTCCACACACACACACACACCCATCTGCCACCTTGTTCTTGAGGTTCTCAGTCCTCACCCCAGAGCGCCTACACAGACACCTTTCTGCCTCACCTTGGTGTTCCTCAAATATTTCCAACAAAGTAAGCATCACAGAAAAAAGAAGAGGAAGTATGTATCCTAAGGGCTCCTGAACGAAACCTAAATGCATGATGAAGTTTAAAGTCTCACATTTGTCAATTGCCTGTGAATTTCCTCCTTAATACATCCATTTATTTTATAATAAAAACCAATATTTTAAAAGGCTTACTACTGGAGAAAACTGACTTTGTTTAGTCAGCCTCTGAGTGCCCCTGCTCCTTAGCCGGGTGTGTGCACACCTGTTTGTGACATCAAGTCTGTCCAGTTCTGTAAACTATACACTCTTTCATGGAAGCAGCTACTTCAAGGCAGCTGATTTTGCTTGTGAACCAGGAGTAATTCGGAGGCTTAAAGACAAATGGACAAAAAGAGCTCTGTACCCCCTCGTCACTATTCTAGAACATAGAGTCTGAGAGACTCTTAAAAAAAAGGATTCCTTCCTGAAAAAGCAAGAAAGGAGAAATATGGTTCTAAGCAGGGCTGTTCTTTCTGAATGGTCTTCCCCATGCCTTGCTAAAAGTCAGTTTCAGAAGCAGTGGCAGTAAAAACTTTTTCCAACCTTCCCTTCTGTTAAGATGCTTGAGAAGACATTACGTAGATACTTCTATCATATTCCTTCACAATAAAATATAATTGTTGCCTTACTTATCTCCTTCATTAGACTAACAGTTTCTTGAGAAAATAGTTTTAAAAATTTCTTAAATTTTTAAAAAGAGCACTTAGCATAATACCTGACATATAAGTGTATAATAATGAATATTTAGTGCCCGTCTTTCATCATTGCCCCTCATGAGCACTACTTTATAAAATATTTTTGTCTGCCAACAGCATTTTAGAGAACATAATGATTAATCAACGTTTCCTCTTTACTAATCAAAGACACTTAATCTAACCATGCCATAAAACTAACAAGTAGAACATGTTTTTCAGTATTAAAATGACCTGTTCATTTTAATGACTTGTGCTTTGGCTTACTTATACGGGCTCCTGCAAGTTTTAGCTCAAGATATAATGCCCCGATATTAAAAATATATGTGGCAATTTAAAGTCATTCACATGGGCATACAAAAATCCCAGTTTTTATGGTAAAATCATGGACTCCTGAGACAAAAGGAATATAAAGAAAATTGGAAGTAATCTAGTTCAACTTCCCACTCGAAAATAAGCCTCCTCTTAAACATCCCTGAGAAGAGATCATGCGGTCTCTCCTCAAACCTTCCACATGAAGAATGTCCTACTTCCTGCTCTGTTTGCTTCTGAACAGGTCTAACTGAACCCACAGACAGTTCCTGCCACATGAAGAGACAGCAGCATACACAGGCAGGGCCGAGGAGAGATGGAGGAAGCTGGCACGGACTGGCCAACCTGGTGGACAGGAAGTGGGCCCAGGACCCGAAGTCATTCTCAAATCCCACATGAGGACCTGTAGCCAGGCCATCTTCGCCAGGCTACCTGAAATAATTTTTCCACCAGGCTCAAGCCTCTTTTCAAGGCCCATTTCTGTGGCGCCTCTTTCATCCCAAGTAAATGCCCAGATTTCAAAGGGCGAGAATTGAATGGAAAAGAATGTGATGTCTTGCTGCCTATCAACTAATGAGAGATTAATTCACCACTGCTATTCCTAATGGTCTGCACCCCAATGCCACATCCCCTGTTTGAAGGCTGAGCTGCCAGGTGAGGCCTCAGGTGCTAAGGAGAGGCTGTTAATGACAATTGTGTCAAACTAATCTCGGTGCAAACTACTGCATTTTATTATGTGAATTCCCAGGATAATTGAACACCTTATCAAGGGCATCCACTCAATTAATTTAAAAAAATGTTAACAGAATTCATTTATCATCATTTTTAATCATAACTGCCAAGGACTCTTTTTTTTTTTTTTTTTTTTTAAGCTAGAACCCGACAGTTTTTAAAGAAATTCAAAGTGGTAGGACATATGACAATTTTTTTGCCATTTATTCTTATAAATCATATAAACAGGAATAATAGTTTACATTGTAATTGTGGTCACATGAGTTATACATAAAAGATCCAATCTCTTACTTCTAAACTCAAATTGTCATCGATTCTGTGACTGCTGAAAGCTTATGAAAATGTGCTCTGGCCCCAGTATGATATTGAGATCTTTTTATGTAAGCAAGAAATGAAATAAATCATCAAATGATGAAATTTTGACACTGCTGTGTTTGATCCTTTGCTAGGGATTATAGATTATTGGAGACGACACCTGCCTCGGGGGGCTTCCATCTAGACGAGGAGAAAAAACATTCCTGTACTCAATGTTCACTCAATGTGAACAAGTACACATACATAAATGATCACTGATGAAAGGATGGGGAGGGCCCCAGATCCTTAGCTGGCTATTTCAGCAGCCCCCCCCCCAAAGAGAATGGGGTTTAAATAAACATTCCTGAAAATGCCTATGTATCACCAGCTAGGACTCAAAACCCAACATCCGTCCGCTCTCCTAAACACTCTAGTGCGATCTGAATGGAAGACTCCTGTTCTATGTCTAATTTCTGAAACAGATAAAGGGACTTACAAAAATTAGTGGTCTGGGCACCTGGGTAGCTCAGTGGGTTAAGCCTCTGCCTTCAGCTCAGGTCATGATCTCAGGTTCCTGGGATCGAGTCCAGCATCGGGCTCTCTGCTCAGCAGGGAGCCTGCTTCCCTCTCTCTCTGTTTGCCTCTCTGCCTACTTGTGATCTCTCTCTCTGTCAAATAAATAAATAAAATGTTTTAAAAAAAAATTAGTGGTCACTGCTGCTCAGTTTAAACCAAATGACAGTGTAGTTTTCTGCTACCTCTTCAATAGGCCACTGATACTAAAGCTAAGAAGGTACATTAAATGTGTATCACGTGCAGCCTGCGTTGCCCTATGTGCTAAATAAATTTTAATTCTTCACTTTGTTCTGTTTCCTCTCTTTCCCTTAACTACCCCCACTTCTCAGTCAAGGTATAGAGTACATTTTTATACATGAGCATGGTAAAGGAAAACCAGTTAATTCTCTGATATTGTTATCCAAAACCACAGCATTTGTGAACCTCAGGGCTGGTTGTGCAGAGAAAAGTTTACAAATAATCCCTAGTTTCTGAGGGAAAACTCTGAGCTCATTTTTTCTCCATTTAGATAAAGCTAATGTACATCCTTTGGAAGTTCCCCAGATGGAAGAAGAAACATTTCAGCCCCCAGGCCCGATTCAGCCCACTACCTGGTTTCATTCAGCCTGCGGGTCAGAAATCTCTAGGCAGCCCTACACAGAACACCTCAAGTGTCTACCCCTGAGCCCCAGGGGCCTGCTGAAGTCACTCTATTTAGAAAAAGTCTCTAAAAAATTAAAAAGATGCAAATTAGAATTTCAGAGCAAAGTAAGAACAAGAACTTCAATTCTAGAATTTAGAAAACTCTCTTTTGGGGCGCCTGGGTGGCTCAGTGGGTTAAGCCGCTGCCTTCGGCTCAGGTCATGATCTCAGGGTCCTGAGATCAAGCCCCACATCAGGCTCTCTGCTGGGCGGGAAGCCTGCCTCCCCCTCTCTCTCTGCCTACTCGTGATTTCTGTCTGTCAAATAAAAAAAAAAAATCTAAAAAAAAAAAAAAAAAAAAAAAAAGGAAAACTCTCTTTTCCTCTTTTTTTCCCCCCAACAAATCCGCATATCTATTTCCCCACCTTCCCTCCCTCCCCTCATTAGTCTATTCAGGGTCAAGCTTTCTTCCTCCATCACCATCCCCCTCCTTCTTCCCATCACCTCAGCCAGAGATGAGGCTTTCCTCTTTCTCAGAGTTGATATTTGTAAAATGAGAATCACTAGATAAACGACATCAGCACTACATCCATTCTAAAGCACTTAAGGACAGTTAGTGATTATTATGCAAATGAAGTAAATTAATAGGGAATTAAAACAACAATAAGAATGGCAAACACTTACAAGGTCCTAAGTGTCAAGCATTACAAATATTTCATTGACCTTTCAAATCACTATACAAGGTTGGCTCTAGGGAAGTGTGCGAAGAGGAGATGATAAGTTTTTTCTCTTGCAAACATTGTTTTCATATATTCTCTAAAGATTTATTATTTGAGAGAGAGAGAAATCATGCCTTCACATACATGCAGGGTAGGGGAGGCGCACAGGGAGAGGGAGAGAGAGAATCCCAAGCAGATTCCCTGCTGAGCACCGAGCCCAGCTTGATCCCAGGACCCTGAGATCACGACCTGAGCCTAAAATCAAGAGTCGGATGCTTAAGTGACTGAGCCACCCAGATGCCCCTGTTTCTATAATTTTAAAACAAGGCTGTGGAATTAAATATTTCCGTATGACTAAGAAAATCAACTGAATTAAGTTCCATTAAACTCATACACAATCTTCTGCTGATTGCTTTTTTCCCCTGCAAGACAGGGCCCTTCAAAAAAGAAAAGAAGTTCTAGGCTCTTGTTTTCAACCTATGTGCCAATTTTCCCTTTTATGGACTGAAAATTATACTTCACAAGACTCATTATATAATGGAGCACTTCAATATCAAATCAATACCCAAAAGACATTTTCACACAAACAATCACAGGGGAAACCCAATCATTATTTGTTAAGTGATACAGTTAGAGGTTGACCTTGAGTCCCCTATCTGGCAGATCTTTTTGATTAACAAATTGGTGGAGATTTCATTTAGGAACCAATGTTCCTGGAAGTTATTATAATGGTTAAATAAGTATTGAGCACAGAGACAAGTACTATACCTAAAAAGACAATTAAAAAAAGAAACACAAACAGCCTGACAGCCCACCAAAAACTGTTCCCTACTCCTAATACACGTCTACCTTCGAGACAGGATATTTCTGGGGCTCATTTCTCTAGAAAGTATATTGCCTCCCTTTTCAAACAAATTTTTAAAAATTGTTCCACATTATTTACAGAAAATGAAACTGATTCTTCTGAGACTTCTGATATGCAAACATCCAAATTATAAACTGCTTGGCCTTTAAAAGGTTATGCAATTTCTAGGAAACGGTACTACACATTCACAGTCCTGCTGAAATAAAATAGAAAGACTTCTCTAATACCATGGGTTGATTAAAAAATAAACTCACTCAAGTTCAAGTCCAGTGATGCAAACATGCTGAGTCACAATTTACCCTTGTATTATCTATAATAAAAGGTTTGATAAACAAATTAACAGTAGGGACCACTCCAAAATTTCCTAGATTGTAGTACTTAGGGGCCACAGCTAGTTGGAAAAAGAGCCAGGTGACTTATTTTGAAGCTACCTTTGTGCAGCAATCACCCTGTTTCTGCCTTGATGACTGACGTATTCAGACACAAATAAAAGCAGTACAGAATTTTTTTTTTAAAGATTTTGTTTATTTATTTGACAGATTACATGTAGGCAGAGAGGCAGGCAGAGAGAGAGGAGGAAGCAGGCTCCCTGCTGAGCAGAGAGCCTGATGCGGGGCCCAATCCCAGGACCCTGAGATCATGACCTGAGCCGAAGGCAGAGGCTTAACCCACTGAGCCACCCAGGCGCCCCAAGCAGTACAGAATTTTTAAAAAATCATATGCACACTTTACATCAAACTGAGAAAACATCACTTGTCCACATCAGAGATTACTTGCTTGCTTGTTTATTTACTTACTCTACATTTGATGGTTGGTGGAGAAACTAGAGGAAGAAGGAATGTCTTCTCTTACCCCTTCTCCAGGCATCTCCTGGTACTAACAGTAAAAGGATATTGCCTTAAGTAACTGGTTCCGAAAACTGAAGTGTGCACAGAAGTTACAGCATACACAAAAGCAGCGTATGAACAAGTGATACCTCATTTATCTGGAGACTGAAGGTTCACCTAGAGCCACCACTTAGCCGTCCCCACAGAGGCGACGACTAGCTACTGGCCATTGGAAGAGCTGAGACTAGAATCGGGATGGCATCTCTAAGTCCACACTCTCTTCCACTTCGCCACAGCTGGTTTAGAAAGAGCATGGCTTGGTAACCCTTTAAGAGATTCGGTTCAAACTCAGTCACGGCATATTCTTGAAACTAATGACACAACATTTATGGGATGTAGACTTTTTCCTTAATATAGACCATTCTTCCTCGTAGTCTGGCTATATTGTTATTCTACTGCATTTGTTTTTATATTCTAGTGGCGCATTTAAGTGTCAACTACTCGTACCTAGTACATACCCTGCATGCACACGCACGCACGCACACACACGCACGCACACACACACACACACATCAAGAGAGTGCTTAATAAATATTTGTTGAATAAATGGATGATTCACTGAGATTTCACTGAGTTGTAAAACTAGTGCCCTTGTATAAACAGTGATCTATATGAGGTTATCTGGAATGATCCATTGCTAAGAGTCAGAAAGTTATTGAATTCCTCCATCCATAAAAGGCCTCTGAAAAATCCCAGAATTGGTGTGCAAAATGGTGTTTATAAGTGCATTTTCCTGGGCAGAGATCACAAAGCTCTCATCATATTCTCTAAGGGGGGGGAGGTGGTCTATGAACCTGAAAAGATAAAGAATTACTAACTCAATGTATCCTCTTATATCCCTTCTATCATATAGATGAGCGGTCCAGGTATGCTTAAATACCTGCTGGGACAAGAAACTCATCACCATATGGGGTGGTCCTGGCTGCTTTCATATTTCACGGCGTAACTTCTGACTGACCACAGCTCCATCCTCCAGAGTCACACCGAACATATTCTGTGCCTATGCCCCTTGACAGTTCTTCATGTATTTTTAGATAGCTGTCATAACCCCTCCTAACTTCTCCTTGTGCAGGCTGCAAACCCTCAGTTCTTTCAACCAGAGTCAAGGTTCTGCTACCATCAGCACCATCTCCATTCTGGCACTCTCACTGCACTCGGGACCCCACCTGGCCACACGGGTGGTCAGCACCTACCGAGCAGCCCCTCACCCCTGCCCCAGCCCAAGCCACATACCCCTCCTAAACAGAGACCAACCATCACCATGGGGGCAGCTGGTTCACCCCACTGACTTAAAGTTAACTTCTAGTTAAGTAAGACCATTCTTTTTTTTTTTTTTCTTTGTATGTGTGGCAGTTAACCCATGACCCTCCCATTTTGTTTTTTAATAGTTAGTTTGAGGACCCCATTGTAACATTTGACAACTGTTCTTGTCAAACTTCCACTTGAAATGTAACCAGTTTCTTTCAGCTGAGGTTCCTATAGACTCTCAAGTTCCATCAATCCACATTTTAGCTATGTCCCCCATCACCTAGCGTCTCTCTCTCTTTCTTTCATTCTAGTTCAGATAGGCTTTCCTGAGCATGCAACTTCTACTGCATGGACCATAAAAAAGATGTTGCATAAGAAAAGCCCAAAATAGGCAAGGGTGGGCTAATTAAGAGTACAGACTCTAGAGCCAAATCTCAGGGCTGCCACTTACCAATGCATGACCTGAGGCAAGTCACTTAACCTTTATTTCCGCTTATTCATCTGTAAAATGGGATAGACAACTACACCTGCTTCACTGGGTAGTTACAACAATAACAATAAAATGTAAGGAGCCCAGAACTCGTGCTATGTAAGTGCTTGTTAAATAAATGCTTTAGGTAATACGTTCATCTATGTAGTTACCTAAGTACGAGAGAGTCAAAAACCAAGTGAGTATTGTAAATGCAGAAAATAGCTCAAAGACTTAAAATAGTGCTATTGGGTTCTTCTTCCTACAGTCCACATCCAGACCAACACAGCTCAGACTTGATGTACTCAGCAAAGCCGAGGTACACACCTCTCAGTCTGTTTTCGCCAGGGCAGGGAACAGTGGAGAAAGGACATAAGGCCCAGTAAACATGCCTGAGCTACAGAGTTGAAAGGGTTCTACTATTCATTCACTTTTATTTTCAGTCTCTTTTCTCTCTGTTGTTCGGATTGGTCATTTCTGTTGTTTATCTGCGAGTTCACTGATTCTCGCCTCTATCCCTTACGTTCTACTACTGAGCTCACCCGCTGAACTGTTGTGTTCTTTTTTTTTCTCTTCAAGTCTTTCAGTGATTATATTTGTCAGTTCTAAAATGTCCCTTTGGTTCTTCACTATATCTTCTACATTTTTCACTGAAACGTTCTGTTTCCTTACCGGGACTTCCCATTTTATGACTTGCTTCAAGTGTGTTCGTAATTGCCTATGGAAGCATTCTTGTGATGACTGCTTTAAAATTCTTGTCAGATAATTCCAACATCTGTGTCATCTTGGTGTTGATTAGCCCTTGTCATTTACATTCAGATCTTCCTGGGGTTTGGTATGACAAGTGATTTTCAATTAAAACCTGGACATTTGGGGTGTTTTGTTATGAGACTACGGATCTTATGTAAATGCCACAACTAAGAGGGAAGAAGGGTGCTGCCTTATTACCACTAATTGGGGTGGGGCCAGGGAGGGGGGTGGAGTTTAGGTTCTCCTCTCAGTCTGGTTACCAGTGAGCAGTGTTACAGGACATGGGGAGTTAGAGAGGAGAAGGGAGTTGGGGGAAATTGGAAGAGGAGGTGAACCATGAGAGACTATAGACTCTGAAAAACAATCTGAGGGGTTTGAAGCGGCGGGGGGTGGGAGATTGGGGGAACCAGGTGGTGGGTATTAGAGAGGGCACGGAATGCATGGAGCACTGGGTGTGGTGCAAAAATAATGAATACTGTTATGCTGGAAATTTAAAAAAAAAAAACAAAAACAACAACAACAAAAAAACGCCTGCCTCTCCACTCAGCTTCCTCTAACACCACACTGGCTGAGAGGCCTTTTAGGTCCAGAGACTTGCTATGCTGAGTGGAAGTCTAGGCTTCCCACTGGCACTGGTGGGGGGGGGGGGGGGCAGGGGGTGTTGGGTGCCTCTTACAGCTTCAGAGGGGTGAAGCCTAGGCTCCCTGCTTGGCTTTTGCTGGTGGGATAGAGATGGGGGCAAGCAGTTTACTTCATGGTGTTTAGCTGGAGCAGAGAATTTATTGTCACAAAGTTCTCAGTCTTGCTAGGCTGCTCCTTTCCTAGTCATCTGGCTGAAGAGAACAGGCTTTCTTGTATGTGCTTTTTGTCTGTGCCCATTCGCCTTTTTCCCCATGGCTGGCTTCTACCATATCAAGTCTGAACTAGATGAGGGAAAAGGAAAACCCAGAGAACTCACCGTGTGTCCCTTCTCAGGTCCTGAGGTCCCTAGTAAGTCTGCCTCTTCTCTCCACCTTTCAGAGTCTTTTTATGTTTATTTTATATACAGTGTTTAGGTATTTGGCTATACTTAGCAGGAGGATACAGAAAAGTGTATTTGCCCCGTCTTTCCAAAGGCATTAGTCTATTTATAAAAGACTTTAACCTACAGAGCTCTAAGACTAGCAGGCATCTACCCAGGAGCCCACAGGATCAGCTGATTTAGTCTTGCCCTGGGGGCAAGAGGTGGAGGGTGAGGGGGCTAGGTAGTGGCAGGAGCTGGCTTTCACTGTCATACCCTCTTTGGTGAGAGAAGCAGCCTCCTCCAGACCAACTCCCACGCATACCTAGGACAGCTTCCTGCATTTATCGCCCTTCCGCCTGCTGTTTGCATCCACTCCAGCTGGCCCCCACTGGCACGCCTCAACCCTGCTCCAGTCACAGACTCCTCCTTAGGACCTGAGGAATGAGGCAGGTCACAGCTCCAGCTGCACTCCCCAAAGTCAAAATGTCTTCCTCTCTGCTTCACCAGAACGGACTTCTCCCCGCCCCCATCCTTCAGGCTCTCCTGCCACTCCCCGCTGAGATCTGGCTGAGGTCCAGGTCAGCACAACAAGCATTTTCTATTAAAAAGCCTAAGACTAAGGTAGCACGACTTTTTCTCAGTCTTTGTTCTCCTAGACCTCTCTTCTGCGTCTGACAGTGTGCTGACCAAGTTTCCTATTAATAGCATCTTCCAGATTATTAGTTATTTGCAATTTGCTTTTACCTCCCCATGTTACTTAATTTTGTCTTCACCGACACCTCTATAACATAGCCAGGACAACAGTATCATGCCCATTTTATACATGAAGAAACTGAGACGTAAAGCAGATATGCCCACATTGCCATGATATTAGGTGCCAAAATCAAGAGGGGATAAAAGCTCTCAGAGGCGCCTGGGCAGCTCAGTTGGAGAAGCTTCCGACCCTGGATTTCGGCTCAGGTCATGATCTCAGGGTTCTGAGACTGAACCAGTCAGTGATGGGCTCCCTGCTCAGCAGTGAGTCTGTCTCCCTCTCCCACTGGCCTCCCCCTGCTCATGGGCTTTGTCTCTCTGAAATAAATAAATAAATCTTCTTTAAAAATCTGTTTTCTCAGAGCTCATTCTACACCATGCCATTTTGGCTTCCATGATACTCTAATAAGAGTAATTACCATTTGAGTCGCCTCCCTGCTTATGCACACTCTCTCTCTCTCTTTCTCAAATTAAAAAAAAAAAAAAAAAACTTCTTTTTTTTTTTTTAAGAGTAATTACCGTTTGATTGCCCGACCCTCTGCAAGACCCAGTACCATATATCTACTATGGAATCTGAAGCTCAGGGAGGTTCAAAAACTTGCCTAATGCCACTCAGCATTATCACTAGTAAGAGGCCAGGAGCTCGTGCTCCATTCTTGGCCCTTTTTTCATCCCATACAACATAGTCTTTCAAAAATCTAATTTTACTATGACTTCTCTTATAACTTTCTAAATCTAGATCAACAATCCTGTTTTCATTTCTAAATTCCATTCCTTTATCTTCAGTGCCAAGTGGAGATTTCCACTCATGGGGCATATCATCATACCGAGCCCCACATCATATCAAGACTAAAAATGACTCCATGAGATCCCCTTCTGACCTCCCCAGAACGTTGACATTCTCCCAGCCACCGGACATGGAACTTTATAGAGTTGACTTATTCCTTTCCTCACACCCCACATCCAGGCAGTCACAAGTCTTACGGAACATTCCTGGGAAGCGACTCCTCTTTCTCCCTCTTTCTTCCCATGGCTATTTATTCAAGGCCCTGACACTGATAGTGGGTCAGCCTTTCCCACAAAGTTCATCTTCTATGCCACTGAATATCCTCCCTGACACAGCTTTATAATATTACTTTCCCCACCCATAAACCTTCAAAGGTCCCAGAATCCATATACAACGAGTCTACAGTCCCTTCCGTAGCTTTCAAGCCCCCCAGAATCTGTCTCCCCTCACCCAGATGGACAGGTTAAACCAGCCTCGTCACTGGTCATCCCCATTTCATATCACCCATGCTTCTCCCTTCACTCAAACTGTCTTTCTGCTCACTTCTGCTTATTCCTATTCCATTATATCCTTATATCTTCATATCTTGTCTATCCTAGATGTATGTCACATTCCACCCTTTGAAAAGACCAGGTACTCTGGGACCCATAAAATCATGAACTGTGCCCAGCTCAGTTCTAACCCAGCTTAGAGATTGATACCATCCGTCCAACCAGCAAGACTGTACTCTGACTTGTTTACCTTTATTTTGTGGGAGTCAGTCTTATCTCCCATCTAGACAGTAAGATCAGAAGAATGGGGAAAAGGGGACATAGCTCAAGTTCTCTATTCCCGCACAGCTCTTACCAAAATGCTAAGCATAAGGAGGAGATTCAATACACTGGTGCTTCTTGAAGTTTTAATATGCATCTGGCAGGCTTGTTTCCCTAGTCTGAAGTCTGTGGATTACCTCATGTGATCTTGAAGCAGACAGTCTACAGACCACATTTTCGTAAGTCCTGATTTTTCAGGATCGGTTGCAAAATTCATGCCAAAGATAGACATGACATTGGTTTTTATTCTTACGCTCATCAACTAGATCAGCAATAACTTGAACACATGCAATTTTTTGTTATCCAAGAGTTGTTCTTTGAAAACACATGAAGATTTCTTATGCCTGAAACAAAATTCTAGGTCTCGGTATTTTGAAAGACAGGATATATTCAACAAATTCCCTACATTCAAGAAGCAAGAATTTCATCTATCACTGGTTTTATAATAATCTCATGCAGTAGATGAATTAGAAAATCCATTTGGGGATTCAAGACAGAAGTTAAAACATAGAACTATTCCAGCGAGTAAGGTAATTCATTTAGGAAACCCAGCAAACATAGTTTTACAATGAATAATCTCAAATAAATGTACAGGTAGGGAGGCAGAGGACTAAGTAGAGATTCAGATGATTCTTTTAGCACTACAGAATTATTTAATGAATTCTCCAAACATGAGTATCTATGGAATTAGATATATTAACAAAAAGTGGAAAAGATAATTCAAGAAAAAAATAATAACCCCAAATTGGATAATATTGTGTAGTTCTTTTTTTTTCTTTAATTTGTGTAGTTCTTAAGCAAGTATGTTACATTAAGGAATATTTCTCGACAATGGAGAACTACCGAATTTCAAGGAGGCCACAATTTTGTGGAGAGTGCACTTTAGATAGTCAGTTTGAAGTTAACTGTGGGTTTTGTGGTGGACTCTGTTTCTGGTTTCATTAGGAAGCTGTTCGCTTTTGAGAAATACGCCCATGTTAACAACCACAATGTAAGTTAGGCGCATTTTAGGAAGGTATAGATGTCTTGGTATAACTAATACCTTCCTTTCAAAGTTTCCTCCAATAAAAAACCACCTCACTTTTGCTTGAATACCATTAACTGACAGGCAACCTATCTCTTTTCCAGGTAGTACTACTCAGTAGAACTTTCTCCTTCACTAAGTGGGAATCTGCGTCTCTGATTTGACCACTCTCCCAACTGTGCCCCGTGAAAATGTCTGGGTCATGTCTGGGCTTCAGAAGAGTGCTTCTGGGATTTGAATTTAACATTCAAATCTCCCTTAATTCTTCCTTTCTTGTGGCAAAAAAAAATTATTAATTTCTTCAGCCACTTTTCCAATGGCATTTTTTCTAGAAGCCACACCAGTCTGGTCACCCTTCTCTCAGCATTCTGCAGTTCATTAATGTCTCTCACAGCATGGTACCCATCGTTAAGTCCAAGACTCCAAATCTGGCTAGAACAAAATCGAGAGGAATTATTACCTTATATAATGTGTACCCAAGACTGTCTATTAATACTATCTAAAATTACATAAGAGATTTTTAGTAATTTCACCATACCACTTGTATGTGTTGTAATATCTAGGTTGTAATTAACCCTCAGAGTTCCCATCCCCCACAATGAACTATTTTAAGTTGCATTTCCTACGTTCTGGATATATTAAACAGAGTCTGTGGAACCTGCAGTCGGGACTTTACATTTCTCACTTTCCAGGCCACTGTTCTTCCCTCCCCCTCCAGAAACCACTAGCTTTGAAGCCCAGGCCACTTTCCTAAAGATACCAGCATCCAGTTCACTGTCTCTCTCCAATCTCTGCCACGGTTCTTTGTGATTTCAGCAATCATACAGGTGATTATTTTACTCCTGCCCTTGCCATTCTTCTGGACTCTTCCTCAAATGACCTTGGCTTCCACTCCACCTCAGTCTCCTACTCAGTAACTACACTTCCTCTTTAATCTCTATCTCAAACACCCACTCTGAAAGCACCACCTCTTATCCTCGCAATTCCCTTATTCAGGAATCCCTGCCCCATCTGTTCTCCCACCCTACCAGCACATGCAAACCATTTATATCATCTTCTCGCTGAGCATCAGCCCCCTCTGGTCCTCCTTCCCTCCTTCCCAGATTCTATAACCCCGCAGTATCCTCACTGCCTTACACACTGTTCAGCTCCATGGCACCTCTCTTCCTATCCAGCTCACTGGAAAAAAAAATAAATAAAACCAGTTCAACCATCCACTTACTCCAAACCATACTCAGGCAGCTGAATATGGCTGAAAAAAATAGATAACATATATGGTAACTGGTCTCACGTCAAGCTCATGACCACAAACTCCAAGTGAGCCCTATGACAGCTCAGAATCCCATTTCCATTAATCCTTTCACTCTCCCATTCTAGCGACAATTTTATACTTTCTCCCCTCCTCTCAAACTTCCAACTCCACTCCTGCCCTCACTCTTCTCTTGACCTTGCTTCCTAGTTCATGGCAAATAGAAGCAGCTGGAAGGGATCTCTCACTGTTCTGGGTCCCACCCCTGTGCCCCGCTTGTCTGTCTTTGCTTAGTTATATCCACAAGCTGTCCTTAAGTCCTTAAGGCCATCTAACAGCAGTCCTCTGCTGTACCCTGGATCCATTCCCCTCACCTACTCAATTATAGGAAACACGCTCTCCCTCCTACACTATCCATCTTGCCATCACTTTATAAATATGCTTTAAAATCCCCCAGAGTAGAAAAATAAATAAAACATTCCCTTCTCTTGATCCCAATCCCATAGATTGAAAGATACATAGATACATTTTGTTTTCCCACAGCTGTGTAGTCTGAGCAAGTTGTGCTCATGTTTATTTCTCCTGTGTTGGCCTCCGAAAACTAACACATGCCCTTGTGCCCATGGGGTTAGATTATTATAATGCCCTTCTGGTAACGTTTCCAGCGATGACTTGGGAATAAAGAAAATGAAAAATGACACCAAAGGAACTGTTTCACTAAACGAAATACAAATGTGAAACAGACAGATGTACTCTCCCAGGCAACCATGGTCTAGGTGTAGCACAGAAACTTCCAAAAAGGAGGCATCCAATGAATGTTTACTAGACTGAATTGAACTGCAATGGTTTCTCACTTTACAGGTAACAAAAACTTTCTGGAACCCACACTATTCAGGATACAGTATAATGAGCAAGAAAAGCCACAACTTGTCTCCAAACCTGCAGGAACAGAAGTAGATGAATGCCCTAGAAAAGAGACAGGAGGCAAGAAGGCCTATGGTAGATTTGAGGGGCAACAACCAGGATGGGTTTCCAGGAAGGGTGAGTTCATGAAGAGGAAATGATGCTGGAAGCCTTGATAAAATGTATTATTAATGTATTTTTAGGGCATGTGAATGTTTCTAAATTTTAAATCACCTGATTTGAATTCCCTAAGTGAAAGGACATATGCCATACTTTTTTTTTTTTTAAGATTTTATTTCTTTATTGGACAGAGGGAGAGAGATCACAAGTAGGCAGAACGGCAGGCAGAGAGAGAGGAGGAAACAGGCTCCCCACTGAGCAGAGAGCTCGATGTGGGGCTCCATCCCAGGACCCTGAGATCATGACCTGAGCCGAAGGCAGAGGCTTAACCCATTGAGCCCCCATATACCATACTTCCTGCTGAAATTTGTTACTGATTGTAAACAGAGGCTATGTCCAGAGAAATAAATTACATTAGAAACTCTTTTATTCTTCTTAAATGTTCTGTAAAATATTATAAAAGTTAAGTGTAGTATTCCTTCTCATTTCAACATAACTGCAGCTTTCTAAAAAGATGAAAGAAAACACAAAATTGAAATTTATACCTTCTGAAGGGGATTACTGGGAATGACTCCAAATTAAAAAATGTAGAAACATCTATCCAACACACCCACAAGAGATTCAATCCAGCCTCCATGTGAATTTTAGAAGATGATCTCAGTGATGTATACAGTACAAATTTATTATACTAAACAATAAACACAGGGTATATAAATATTCCGAAGTTACTTAAGTTATGAGAGAGAGAGTTTTTCCAATAGAGTATCACATTCAGCCTTTGAAAAACATAAATTTATGAGCATTGTGGTCCAAATAAAGTAAAAATCTCTCTCTCCTATCATCTGGAAATTTAAGTCAAATTATCTGTAAGTCAATATTACAGAAGCCAAATATATTGATTTCTCTGGACCATTCTCCATTCTGTTCCTTTTGCCTGCATGCATGCAGCAATCAATGAGTTAATTTCCAAAGCAATCATGAGTTAACTTCTCATCACTGCATTTTGTTCAAATGTTCTATTTTAAATTATTCCTTTAAACAAAGGGCCATTCTTCTATCCTTGTGTTATTGTATGCTACCTTTGAATAGTTTCCAGGAATAAAATAACTGATCATGAGAAATCAAAACAGTTGCTCTTACCATCCTTTGTACGAAGTTATTAGATGACAGTGCTGATTCATTTAACAACTTTAGCATGTTGTAGCCTACACATGGTGTTTTAAATGTTCCCTTGGCAACAGACATCATTTCACATGCCCATTATCAATTTTCTTTTTTTTTTGTTATTTCATTTATTTATTTGACAGAGAGAGCGAGAGAGCACAAGCAAGCAGAGCAGCAGAAGGAGAGGAAGAAGCAGGCTCCCCACCAAGCAGGGAGCTCGATACTCGTGCTCGATCCCAAAACCCTGGTATCATGACCCAACCTAAAGGCAGGTGCTTAACCAACTGAGCCACCCAGGTGTTCAGCCATTAACAGTTTTCAAAATGAAAAATTGTAGCTTTAAAAGAAAGCATTACAAAAAAAAAAAAAAGCATTACTTTTGATTAAGAACATTTCCAATCCACAAAAGGGACAAGAGAAATTAGAATACCTGAAAATACAGTGCAGTTTTAACAATGTCTAAACATATACTCACTGCAGGACATTACTAAGAAATATTTTCAGAAATGTTTCTTTAGGAACTTTAATTACCATCAATGTATAAAAATAAATAACAGAATTTCTGTCCAGATGGCATGATTAGTGCTGTTTTTCAGAAAAAAGAAAGCTTTTAAAATATCAATATCTGTCTTATACTTTATAATTCCATCTAAAAAAGAAATAAAATCTGTTTACAGTGCATCATGCTCAAAGCCTAAGTTACTTCTTAGTTTGAGTCCCAAAGAACACCATTCTTTTTCAAAAAGTAGATCAGTGTACTTAATAGGCTCTGTCTGGACTTTGTCTCTGATAAAGTTAAATATGTAGTTACTGACTTTGCTTATAGCAATAAAATTATCGTGGTAACGACAAGGAAGCGGGCCCAGAATTTGTTTGGATTTTTCAAGACCTAGCTGTTTATTTAGGTATTATTTCCAGTATTTAGGTTTCTTAGAGCAGTCTCTCCACCATAAGAAATATGAAACATGGATTTAAAACATTTAACAATCAACAACTATATGAGACATTCCTTCAAGCAGCAATAATAAACCAAAAATATTCTATATAAATATGCAAAATATATGCTCCTTTCCCATCCCTTCATCCCCCCCCAATCAAACTCAGCATCATCATGTTCCACGTCATTCGTGTATTTGTTATCTAGAACAGGAAACCCCCCAATACATTCAGCAAAGTAAAATGTTTCTATAATAATAATGTTAAAATTGCAAATGGCTACTTTGTGACAGGAGTTGCTCCAAACATTTTATATATAGCAACTCATTTTAGTGTATAGTGTGTTACTGAACACAGGGCACTAGCTTTCTTTCCCAGCTTCCCCTAACCTTGGTGACACTAGTGGGAGGTGAGAAATATTTATTTAAAAAAAATAATTTACTTTGATAATGGTGGATAAAGGTTCTAAACTATACCTTACAAAGAACAGTAACGTTAAACCAACAAAAAGCTACCTCCCTTTGTCTTTTATCTTTTTCCATCTTCCTTTGCAATTATAAGGAGCTTTGTTTTAATTTAGATGAATAAGTTGAAAGAGCGGCTAGGCAGCCTTTCTTAGTCTCAAATCCTTCCCACCCCCGCACTCTCATAAAATAATATATGACAAATGGGGTTGTCTGCCTTGGAGTTTCTTTTCTTTTCCTTCTCTTTCTTTCTTTCTTTTTTCTTTTTTTTTTCTTTTTTTTTTTTTTTCCCTAATCATGGTCCGAATTTTTTCTCTTCCCGTCAGAATGTCATGTTTTAATGACTGCATTCCCCAAACCTCCTTTCCTCAGCACAAATCTTTTGTACTAGACCATAGTTAAAAGACTACCTAAGGCACTCCACACGACCCTTAAGAGAGGCGGT
The DNA here is from genome assembly GCF_022355385.1 of Mustela nigripes. NCBI lineage: Eukaryota > Metazoa > Chordata > Mammalia > Carnivora > Mustelidae > Mustela > Mustela nigripes. Next base: position 105,727,733 of record NC_081569.1, read on the forward strand.
GGCTTAAGAAAGGGGTTTCCCTAAATCAGCTGCCAAGAACACGCAAGCAGTCCCACCCCCTTTCCGTCTTCCGGAAGCACCCCCCACTCCAGATCCTCGAGGGCTGCTTGTCCAAATCTACACAACTCCCATGCCACTACAGCAAAGCTTTTTCAGAAAACAACAGAACACGGCCCCCTCTAACACCCCCTTCCTGGAAACACAGGACTACCCAGGCCGGCAGCCTCTCCCCAAAGCTGGCCTCCCGAATCCTTTGGTCGGGATGTTCCAACGTCCTGGTCCCAGCTGGGCACCCGCGCGCTCCGGCTTGAAGGCTAAGGGTGACCGAACCCAAGGCAATTTCCTAATGCCCAGGCGGGTCCAGACTGCAGAGAAACTGTGTGCCTCGTTCACTCACCACCACCACTCAAGCCCTCTCACACCGCAGCCAGGCCGGCCGCTTTTATGGGTTCCAAGTTTCAATGCTCCCAGCAAGATGGGGACATCTGGGCAGTTCTGGGCGAGGACAGTCACAACTCCCAACCCTCCTGCAACGCCGCCCCTCCGGAATGAGACACGCACACCTTGGGATTTCTGTTTTCCGCGGCCGGGAGGGGGAGGTGGAGAATGGGAGGGGGAACTGGAAGGGAGTAGGGTGTGGCGAAGTGTGGAGGGAAGGGGTAAGGAACACTTCCAGCCACATCTCTGCCCCGGACCGAGCCGGATCTAGTGGCAGCCCGCCTGCCCGTCGCTTTGTTGTCAGCGTGCCTCGCAGCCGGCGCGCACGCCGAGCGCAAACACGCCCCAAAAAATCGTCGCAACTGGCCAAGCGGGCCCTACAGCCCCCAACCCCTTGGCGGAAGGAAGAAACTTGTACGCGGGCGCGCCAGCAGCCAGGATGCTGCTGTTTGCCTCCGAAAACAATTTTTAAAGCCGAGATAACAAGGAAAATGAAATAAAATGAATCGATAGTATTTCGTTTTCTTCCGAGCCTTTAGGGAAAAAAAGAAAATTTCCTGTTTTTTTTTTTACCAGTGCGCCAATATTTACAGTCGCCCGTGGCGAAGCGAGCTGAGGTTGGTGCTCAAGGTAGAGAGCGCCAGCGAGGTGCAGAGCCGAGATGCGGAGAAGGGGACCGGCTGGGGGACCCGGTCCCCGACGCCATTTGCGGGGCAACGGCGCCCGACGCCCGCCTTACCTGTGGATGCAGTTTCCATAGCAACGGGCGGCGGCCGGGCGGGGCCCGAGTCCGGTTCCCGCGGCGCCGCTTCCCCGGCCCCGGCCCCGGCGCCCAACCCCCGGCCGGGCTCCCCCGCCTGCGGCGCCGGCTTAGCCCCCGTCGGCGTCACCGCTTCGTTCTCCCCCTCCCCCCGGTCCCCGAACCACTGGGACCCGGAGCCTGCCAGCGGCAGCTGCTCGTCTTGGGGATCCGGCGGCGTGGCCATGGCTGGCGGTCCCGCCCGGCGCAGCGAGGGCGGTTTGGCGGGGCCGAGGTGCGGTGCCTGGGCGACCGGGCTCTCCCTGCTGCTGTCCCCGCCTGGACTCGGGGCTCGGGGAAGCTGCGGTGTCAGCGCCGCCGCCGCTGCTGCAACTCCGGCCGAGCTGCTGGCTGCCGCTCTCCCCGCTTCAGCTCCTCCTCCTCCCCCTCCTCTTCCTCCCGGCCGCGCCGCGGCCCGCTGCTTGCGCTCCTCCTCCTACTCCAGCCGCCGCCGCCGCTTCGCTACTTCCAAGCCTGTTATTACGCAGGTGGAAATGGCCTGCTTCGCCCTAGTCTCCCTCGGCCCACTCCAGCCCCCGGCCTGCTAGTGGCAGGCCCGGATTAGGGGATGGGCCAAATCCACCTGAATCTTCCTCTCTTTTGGGGTGATAACCTAAGAAGATGAGCAGGTGGAAGCAGTCCCCAGCTGAAGCGTGACGGATGAAGCAAGACACCCTCCCAACTCCTAAAGTTGAGCCCGGACTCAGGGCAAAGGAAGGGAGCTTCGAGACCTCCAGGCCACGGTTCTGAGGGTGACCAGCATCAGCTGTGGAGGGGACGTGGATTTGCGCGGGGAAGGCTGAGGATGAATGTTGGCAGGAGACGGGGAGCTGCAACCCCGAGGTTAAATCCTGATCCTTAAAAACTGTTGTTTCTAGAACAGGGCTGAAAACAGTGGAGTACGGGAAAGAACTACCAGGAGAGCCTCCGAAGAGAAAAGCTTATCAGACCTCATCCGTACCAGCACTGAAAGCAAGTAGGATATCAGTAGGCAGTACAAAAAGCGGCTATGCTTCCTTTCAGAAACACTGAGCCAAAAGCCATACAAATGATAAGCTGCCTGGGCAGTCTATTTTATTTGAGAATGTGGACATCTGGGGAATCTTGCTGCTGCTGCTGCTGCTTGCTTGCTTTTTTTTTCTTTACAGCTGTCTCTGACACAGTGGAGGATACTTGAAAGATAAACCAAACTCAGAGAAGTTGGCTTATTCCCATATTTGGACCCATCTTTTCAAACAAAACTTGTGCGCTATTCCTAAATAGCAGTTCTTCATAAATTGTCTACAAAATGAGGTGGTTGGGAAAAAATAAATTTCAAGCCAACACACAGGGTAGAAGAATAGGCTTATCCATTGATCTTTCTCCAGAAAAGGTGGGGCATGGAATAGAAGTACTTGGGACATGGTGAGACAGCTAAGCCACCATAGGCTTATCAAGGGTTTCATACCTGTTTATTTTTTTAAAAAAGATTTTATTTATTTTTGCAAGAGCGAGAGAGAAATATCATGGGCATGAGAGGTGAGGGAGAGGCAGAGGGAGAAGCAGACTCCCTGCTGAGCATGGAGTCAGCCGCAGGACTCCAGCCCAGGTCCCTGGGATCATGACCTCAGCTGAAGGCAGATGCTTAACCCCCTGAGTCACCTAGGCACCCATATCTTTTCATTTTTATATTCAAAGGCCAACTTCAGCACTGTTCAAATGCTCCTCTAAAATGCTTATACTTAAAAGCCTGATTCTGTCCAACCCTTTATTCTTCTAGTACACTAATGTCCAAGATGTCCCGTGATAATAAATTAGAGAAAATGCATTCAGTCAGTAGACAATAAATATGGCCTACTAGTGGTGGATGTCCCTGGAGATATGATGATCACCAAAATTTTATATTACTGGTATTTTTAAAAATGATCATGGACACATTCATTTTTTGTGATAATGGTGATAGCTTCACAGGTATATATATATATATCAGAACTAATCAAATCGTTCACTATAAATAGATGCAATTTAACATATATCTATTTTATATCAATAAAGCTATAAAAAATTACCCTTCCAAAAAAAACACCAAAAAAATTCTTGTTTATCATGAATCATCATAGTTTTTGAAATCTTTCCATGGGGGAAAAAAACTTTGTTTAAGAAATCTTTAAGATGAAAAGCTATTCTACTGCTGTCTTTCCATGGAGCTTAATCCTGTTGTATAATCAGGGGGGTACTTGTGAGACTTTCTCAGATCTATTGTTTAGAATTCCTTGATGCATCATAAATACCAGATGGGAATTTCTCAGTTTCATTATTAAGAACATGCCAAGAACACAGTGAACTCCACTGATGTAACATTAAGCAGTTATGGATGGGTACTGGACGTTTGAAAATTGTAAGGGTAAGGCAATTACATACAGAATTACACAGTGTGTTATTTTGTTTCCCTGGGAAGCACTAATGAAAGTCATCATTAAAAAAACTGGAGTATCAGGTGTCTTGATGGCACAGTTGGTTAATTGACTGCCTTCGCCTCAGGTCATGATCCTGGAGTCCTGGGATCCAGTCCCACACCAGGCTCCCTGCTCAGCAGGAAGTCTGCTTCTCCCACTGACCTCTCTCATGTTCTCTTTCTCTCTCTCTCACACACACACACTCAAATAAATAAAAAAATTTTTTTTAAACTGGAGTATCTGTGCAAGCCTCTTAACTTCCTTATGCCTAAATAGATAAGGAATTTGGGAATAGGATTCTAATTATCCTCCATATTTCATCAGATGCTGATCAATACTCTAATTGAGAATGTGAGGAGGAAATAGCCAGTGTATTTGAATTCTAATTGTTAGAGGAAATTGAAATGGTCCATTTTCATTTCCAATTTAATTGAAATTCCATTTTGATTAAAGATTCTGTTTTGCTCTGCTGAAAAGAAATGTGTTCACTTTTCAGTCTTAGCAACCATCTTTACTTTTTTTAGATTCCACCTCTGGATAGATACAAATAATTGCCTATTTGGTTGAAGAAGTTTTCAGGTTTGTGCTTTGGTTTGAAATTACCAATGTTTATCCATGTTATTTTATATTTGAGCACCTGTGTACTGACAAAACTTAACTATTTTGGAGATTTATGGGCATAACACAGAGTCAGATGTGGAATTCCAGGGCTTGCATAGTTGCTCTAAGTTATGAATTGCTCTAACATGCTTTGGAGATTAAAAAAGAAAAATAAGGTTCTCACTTAAGAAAAATTCTTAGCAAGAAGAGTTGAGACAAAAGAACTGTCAGGTTTTGTCTTCAAAGACAAAGCTATTGTTCCTTAGAAAAGTTTTGTTCATTATTTCAAAAGAAGGAATGTGGTGAGGAGCATTTGTTTATCCCTAGTTTCTTAACTTTGACCAAACCTTATGGGAAAAGGAGTATAGGGACCGGCAAAAAGAGCACCGCAAGTAACAAATTTTAACCAAGATGAAATCCTTTCCAGCTTCAACATTAAAGTTACATAAGAGCTCTGTGCCTCAGTTTCCTCAACCGTAACCTGGAGATTTTAATAGTATCTTCTGTACAGGGTTTGAGGGAGCACCAAATGGGCTGACATAAGTGGGTATGTTATTAACGTAGAAGAGCACATGCCAGATTATTTCCAGAAAATGGCTTATATTGGCAAAAGCTCTGCCTTCAGTTTTTATGTTTGCAAAGATCAAAGAGTCAATGCCAAGGAATCAAAGAATTCATTTAAGACAATTTGAAGGCATTTAAAACAAATTAGATGAGAAATGTTCCCCTATATTGAGTGACTATTGGTCTGCTTCCACTTGAAAATCTTATAATTCTGAAAGGCAAAATTTACATAAAGATAAATATACTTCAAATGTTCTCTGAAGTAGCTGTCTCACTCTCACACACACACACACACACAACACACACACACCTCAACTTGGAATAGCCGGTATGGGAATGGCAAATAGAAATCATTGAATAGTACTGAATGCCTGGGGCACTGTACTGAGAGTCTTGGGCTATGTTCAGATTCAGTAGGAAACAGTGCCTAGAAAGATAAGCAATAGCTACATGCAGGCAAGTGAAGGAGAAGTGGCAACATATGCCAACACATTTGCCTTCTCTGGGTTATGTGTTTATCAACACCCAAACCTAGTTTCTACTTTTGAAACTTTTGGGGAAAGAATGCAACTGTGAAATCACTCCCAGTGACTTAGTAAGATAAAGTGTTTGACTCAAGATGAGACTCATTCTGCAGCCTCAAATTTTTATGAAATCGTTGTGTGGGGGGTTGGTCGAGCTTATTGTGTCTGTAGCACCAAGCTCATTTTGCAACATGGTTTTTACTATACTACAAGGATGGAAGCTCCTGAATTTTATATGGAAAAGAGTCCTCCATGTCCTATGGCAGTGAAAGAATATTTAGATTGAAACTAATTTATAGAGACCACAGGCTGGTGCACAAGACAGCTGTGTTTTCTCCAGGAGACCACTACAACACTCACAAACGTCTGACAACACATTTGGAACACACCAGGTTCCTGTCTTCCACAGGGAATGGCTGCTGTTTCTGACTCTGCCATCCAAGGGAATAAAACATAGATGCTTCTAATGTCCTCCAGTAGGGAAGGAAAGAAGAGAATTGCTTGCTTTTCAGTAATCCTGTTTTGGCTTTCTTAAAAAAATTTGTGAATTTGAGCAAAACTGCAAAGATGTGCTATCTCTTTGGGCAAAAACATGAATTAGGAGATCTGTAACATGAATCCTCCATGCTTTGGAATCACAAAACGCCTTTTAAGATACTCTGAGATTGAGAAGCAAACCAAAATCTACATGATGGAGGTAAATTGCCTTTGAACAGCTCTTTGCATTTTGCAAATAGATCTCATTGACTACACACACATGCCAACTTTCAATTTCCAAAATCCGATGAGAGATATGGTATCCTCCCAGTAAGTTTTTTTATTTATTTGATGACCAATGAATTAGAAGATCTCAAATGTGATTCTTGGTAAATTTGTATTTACTTGTTTAAATAACAGCTTTATGAAGATTTAATTTGCATACAATATAATTTAAAGTGTCTTATGCAATGGTTTTAAGTATAGTCACATAGTTGTGTAACCATCACCACAATCAACTGTACAACATTTTTAAGTCTTCCACCCCCACAACCCAAATGCAGTCCTAGGCAATCACTGATTTACTTTCTGACTCCATAGCTTTACCTATTCTGGATATTCCATATGGATGGAATTATACATTATGACCTCTTTTGTGACTGGCTTCTTTTCTTAGCATGATGTTTTCACAGTCCACCTATGTTATAACATGTATCAGTACTTCATTCCCTTTTCTCACATGGATTCTTCACTGTATGAATATGCTATAACTTGTTTAACCATTCATCAGATGATAGACATTTAGGTTGTTTCTCCTTTTAGGCGGTTATTTAAAAAGCTGTTATAATTGTTTGCATACAAGATTTTTGGGAGCATGTTTCTTTTATCTTGCATTTATACCTAGAATTAGAATTGCTAGATAGGGTCTGTGTTTCATTGTTTGAGAAACTGTCAAGTTTTTGGAGAATTTGTTTTCCACATTAACTGCACCATTTTAAAATTCTGTCGGCAGTGTCTGAGAGTTTCAATTTGTCCACATTCTTGTCAGCACTTGTCATTATCTGCCTTTTTCTATACAGCCAACCTAGTGGGTGTGAAGTAATATCACATTTTAGTTTGATTTGCATTTCCCTGATATTTAATGATGTTCAGCATCTTTTTGTGTGCTTGTTGGCCATTTGGATACCTCCTGTGGAGAAATATCTATTCAATCCCATGCTTACTTTTAAATTGGGTTGTTTGTCTCTTATTACTTAGTTGGAGAAGTTCTTTATAATTCTGGATAGAAGTCTTTTATCAGATATGTGACTTGCAAATTTTTTCTCCCATTCTGTGGATTGTCTTTTTACTTTCTTGAGAGTGTCCTTTGCAGCACAAATGTGTTTAATTTTCATGAAGTCCAATTCTACTTTACCTTTCACTGCTTATGGTTTTGGTCTCGTATGTAAGAAACCATTGCCTAATTCCAGGTCCAAAGACATAAAGCTAAATTTTCTTCTAAGAGTTTCATAGTTTTACCACTTATGTTTAGGTCTTTGGCCCATTTTGAGTTAATTTTTATATATCATGTGGATAATTTATCTTTCTTATTTTGTGAATTGCCTTTTGTGTCCAGTCCAATTGCCTTTTCCAACCAGGTATTTTTTCCTTAAATATTTTAAAATGTTCTTTGTATTTATTTTTGTCATTTATGTTGCAGATATTTGTCACCTTTAATTGTTCAGGCACGATGAGAAAACTGAAAGTTCTGAAAAAACCTTCAGAGATTTCTTAAAAGTCACATGGCTATATCAGCTGTCACTAAAGTCTGCGCCTTCTGACTCTAGGACTTAAGATCTCCAAATTAAAATCCTGACATAGCATAATCAATTTCTCAGTTTGCATATACTATGCCATTGACAAGAGTCTGGTCCAGCAGAGCTCATCGAGACCACAAAGATATTCAAGATTAGGAATCACAAAGTAGATCCAAAGTATTCCAAGTTTAAAGCAAAATTACCAGCATCAACACAAAGGATAAGGAAGGTACTGATGGCCTGTGCGGAAGTCAGAACCCTGGACAGCTCAGTAGGCGCCTTAGCCAAACGCTAGACTTTTCTTCTAACTTCAGACTATAATTAGTAAAACTCCAGTGTCATGGTTGGTCCAAAATTTTGCAGTTAGTCCCAACTTAAAGGGCACCGGCCTTATTCATACGGCCTCAGTCTCTCCTGAGGAAAATGTCATACCATCTTCCAAGAGTCTGTCATTTTTGTGAGGTGACATGGCCTCATCCTTGGGCCTGACCAATATGTTAAGAAATCCAAGTTACCTGGGGCTCCTTAGGGGTTAGTCCAGGCTGAGGAGAAATTGTTTTCTTTCTATCCTTGCTTAGACATTTATTTAGAAAGCTGATTTTCCATCAAATTTAGGGACTGGCAGGAACTCCACTGTAAGTGGTGTCCTGAGACATTAGTTGGCAAAAACTTAAGTTCACATGAGAGTTCCAGGAAGAGTTGAGGGGAATACTGATGTAAAAGTGCTCAGAGCCAGGATATCTTTATGATTCCATATATACCATTAACACAAGTTTGACCTCTGGTGTCATAGAGCAGATGGGACCACACAAAACTCTATGGCTTAGAATCACTAAATTCTATACCTGAAATTAATATTATACTGTATGTTAACTAACTGGAATTTAAATAAAACTTGAAAAAGAAAAAAACTTAAAAAACCTCTGTGGCTATATGCACTTATGAGCTGTCCTGAGACATCAGTCATCTATCTCACTGCAGCCCTATTGGGATAGGCTATAAAATAGTAATAAATCAGGATAAACCTATAATGACTGGGAAATCAATCTACGTGAAAATCCTGATGATGGTAGAAGCTTCCAAATAAAACTCCTGAGCATGGGGGCACCTGGGTGGCTCAGTGGGTTATAGCCTCTGCCTTCGGCTCAGGTCATGATCCCAGGGTCCTGGGATTGAGCCCTGCATCAGGCTCTCTGCTCAGTGGGGAGGCTGCTTCCTCCTCTATCTCTCTGCCAGCCTCTTTGCCTACTTGTGATCTGTCAAATAAATAAATAAAAATCTTAAAAAAAAAAAAAAACTCCTGAGCATGAAGATAGTCCAGGATTTCTATCACATAACCAAGAGACAGAAACATTTTGGATCTGTTTCATTTCACTTGAAGAAATAAGAGAAAAAGAGAATCTTGAACTATGCCTCTTGGAAATGGGTATAGCATATTACAGCATCAGTCACAGGGTTAGCTTCCTGTTTTATAAGCAATAGGTCAGCTATCTTAGACAATTGCTCTGCAGAAGCATCAAGTTGTTACTCTGAAATAATGTCATTCTTCAACAGAATTATGGCTTCCTGGGCAGCTTAACTGTGGAGACTTTAGAAAGATCTTTCTGCCAAACATTGCTCCTACTCTAGCCTATAACTGGTATTGGAAATACAACAATTTGACTTTATAAATGTGTCAGGTCAGTACTGTTATAAATGGTAGCATCCCCAGAAATGGTAACTTGGCATTAATAGTATTGATATATCATAGAGAATTACCAAATAACTTTACTAAGCTGTGCTTAGATTTTGATAAGGAGAGAAGGCTAGAGTCAAAGTGTTCCACATCACCCAGGGAAGACAGTCCACAGTATTGCAACTGCAGTCCCTTGAGAATCAGAGGAAGATGCTTAACTTCCCCAGGACTGAATTCATTTGTACAAACTATAAACCTATTTACCAATCCTTGCAGGTTGTAATATTGTAACAGAAATTATCTCTAGGATTGTGAAAACATTTATTTTCTTTTTTAAATGTTTTTTTATCTTTTCTGAACTCCCTAAGAAGAAAAGGCAGTTGTATTAAAAGTCCCAAAGGTAAACGGCCAGCATTTTTTGGATACTAGGAAGTTTTGCTTATAAATTTTCCAGGTAAAGTCATTTTAAACATCAAGAATTGACTCATGAGGCACCTGGGTGGCTCAGTGGATTAAAGCCTCTGCCTTTGGCTTGGGTCATGATCCCAGGGTCCTGGAATCAAGCCCCCCCAATAGGGATCTCTGCTCAGCAGGGAGCCTGATCCCTTTCCCTCTCTCTGCCTGCCTCTCTCCCTACTCGTGATCTCTGTCTGCCAAATACATAAATAAAATCTTTTTAAAAAGAAAAAAGAATCGATTCATGAAAAGAGCACTACAGGCCATCAGTAAGCCAGAGGAAGATAAAGATTATGCATTCAACTGCATCAAGAAAACCTCATGTATACTATTCAATGAGCAATGCATCTCTAATTCCTAACTTCAAATTTTGCTACCCCCTCCAAAAACCCATGAAACTACATACACAGTAAACTACCAGATGAATTTTTTAAAAAGATTTTACCTATTTATTTGACAGAGATCACAAGTAGGCAGAGAGGCAGGCAGAGAGAGAGAGGAGGAAGCAGACTCCCTGCCGAGCAGAGAGCCCAATGTGGGGCTTGATCCCAGGACCCTGGGATCATGACCTGAGCCGAAGGCAGAGGCTTTAACCCACTGAGCCACCCAGGCGCCCCCCAGATGAATTTTTTAAAGCAAAAGGTTTATAAGATATTTGTAAGGAGAATGATAGCAAATGGTAGACCACTTACAATGTGATATTGTCATTTTGTGCAGACACCTATGAAGCTGGAATCTCCTACAAACTAAACTGTGGATCAAGCTTCTTGAATAATTCCACCAACACAATTTATTTGATAGACACCCTCTTTATGTGCTCATTCGTAAATGTATTGAATACTTCCTCTATTTGTCAGGTTAGGATAGACTATGCTTCAGTAAAATATTAATTCTAAAATTTCAGTGGCTTAGCACTACAGAATTCCTAGACTCACATCTAGTACAGTTCATGGGGGATCCTAATCCACATGATCAACCAGGACTCAGACATAGAAACTCTACCAAGTTGCAGCTGGAACACATGGCCTTGTGGACTGCCACAGAAGAAGAAGGACAAAGAGTGGAGAATTCTCATCTGTTCCAAAATATTTCAAACTGAAAGTGTTGCATGTAACTGCTTACAGAGATTTGCCAGAACTAGTCATATGCCTCAAGTCTAATGGCAAAGGATACTGGAAAATATTAAAAAGTACATGAATGTTTGGCAAGTCCAATCACATTTGTTCAAATATTTATACCAGGCACTTTGGGACTACAAAGATGAATCAGTTTTTCAATATTTATTTAATCAAATCACAGAGATAATAAAATGTGCATGTGAATAATAATAAGAAGAAGGTAGAGGGTAATAAGCACTAGGAAAAAGGTACAGATAAAGTGCTTTGGTAAATCAGAAGATATAAAGATTCCTGCTATCTAAAGAGATCAAGAAAAGCTTCATGGGATGAGAAGTATTTGAGCTAGGCTTTGAAAGTTGTAGGATTTATACATGAAGAGCTGATGAATAGAGACCATTCTGGTCTCAGAAACAGTAAGAGCATGGGAGAGAGAAATTACAGGGCACTTAGAGAGAAGAATAAGCCTGTTTTGTTTTTTTTTTTCTAGAGCAAAGGTCCAGCAAAGTCAGAAATAAAAACAGAAAAATTGGCTGCATTCAGCTTGTGAAGGAACTAGAATGCTAGGTTAAGATGTTGGGTTTTTTTTTTTTTAATATAGATAAGAGTCTCAATGAGAGGTATGACAGATGCTATTCAGGAAAAGGTAGTAATTAAAATGGTTTGGAGTGGAAGAAAATTAATGGGAGGGAGGCCAGCTATCAGGCTATTAAAGTTGTTTTGATGAAGGGCAACTGGAAAAAATGAAATAATAATAGAAATGGGGTGACATATATTAAAAATATTTCAGCCAACAGAATTTGATACCTGATTAAATGTGATAAGAGTAAAGTTTGACCCAAAGGAATTTGAGGGATGGAGAGTTCATAAATGTCATTAACAGGAAATTTAAAAAAACATGGGGAGAGAAGCTTGTTGTGGAAGAATAAATAGTTAATGTTTGGCCATGTAGAATTTAATGTGCAGATGAGACACAGATGAAGGTACCTAGCAGGTTACTAGAAATGTGAAAAGGAGGCCAAGGTCAAAGATGGTGATTCAGATGGAGGCATCACCTGGATAGAGAGGGTAATCCAAGTCATAAGGTTTGATAGTATCTGGAGGAGATAGATAGTAAAGGGCTAAGAGGTAGGCCAAGAACATATTCTTAAGAAATACATATTTAAGAGTCCAAAGGAGAAGAACATCCAAGGAGGTAGGGGGAAAGAACAGCCAAGGGAGGAGATTCAAGTGTGGGCACTTTCAACAATATTTAATGCTACAGAAAGCCTGTTGGTGATGATAACTCAATTGGCCACTGAATTTGGCCACTGGAAGGAAAGAGGGGAAAAGGTGACACTTGCTTAAAGAAATAAAGAGATTAAGGGACAGTGTGGCCTTTTGGAAAGGGAGAGAAAAAGTGTATGGGCTAAGGGAAAATATAAAATGGGGAGGAAAAACAGTAGATTCAGGAAAAAGAAGAGATATTGATGAAGCCGGTGCATAAGGATGGAATCAGCACCTGGTCCTCCTCACTTGCTATACTCATCACCCAAAAGAAGCAACTTATCATTCGTTCTCTTTGTTTTTGCCTATGTCCTAAACTATTTCATCTGGACCCTCCAGAACTCCACTTCCTGGTCAGTTCCTGCCTCTCTTTGATCCTGCCTGCTTTGCTATAGCCTTGAAGGCTCTCCTTGAAGTGGGTGCTTGATATTTACCTCTAATACTAATGTTCGCCTTTTTGGTCCACTGCTCACACCCACCCGCTAGAATTTAGCCAGCTAAAACATCCTACTTAATCCAGTCTCCATAGGACCCCCCACCTGGTACAGGCCCTTAAGGGCAAGGATTAAATTTAGAGTGTAGGAAATTTACGGGTGCCTGGGTGGTTCAGTGGGCTAAAGCCTCTGCCTTCAGCTCAGGTCATAATCCCAGAGTCCTGGGATCGAGCCCCGAATGGAGCTCTCTGCTCAGTGGAGAGTCTGCTTTCTCCTCTCTCTGCCTGCCTCTCTACCTACTTGTGATCTCTCTCTGTCAAATAAATAAATGAATGAAATCTTAAAAAAAAAAAAGAATGTAGAAAATTTACGTCTTTCTCAGAAATAGAAAAAAGAACACAAAGGAGATGAATACTGAAAAAAAATCTGAGCTGCAGATGAGGGAGGTTCATGTCAAATGGCCTATAACTTTTCAGTGACGTAAAAGGCTGAGTCATGGTCAACGCATGAAGGCAGCAATCGAAGAGTTTCAGAATAGGAAAGGTTGCGTGTAAGCCCAATATTTGTAATTTGTATTGCTTTTTCCAATTGATGACCATTATAATTTTACCATACATTCTTCCTCTGATCTGCTAGACTGTAATTCTTCAAATGGAGAATTCCAATATTATCAAAGAGCTTTCTGTTTTTTTTTTTTTTTTTAAGATTTTATTTATTTATTTGACAGAGATCACGAGTAGACAAGGAGGCAGGCGGGGGAGGGGGAGCAGGCTCCCTGCTGAGCAGAGGGCCCAATGCAGGGCTCGATCCCAGGACCCTGGAATCATGACCTGAGCCGAAGGCAGAGGCTTTAAGCCACTGAGCCACCCAGGCGCCCCTATCAAAGAGCTTTCTGACTTTTTTTTTTTTTTTTTAATCAAAGGCATTCTAATATGCTCTCCCTGGAAGGCAATATAGTCGAATGACTAATCAATTTAAACTTTCATACATAAAGCATTTTAAGATATTCTATTTCTAAAAGTCCTTCAATAATTCCAGTGGAGTAAAATAGCTGCATTAGTTAGCCCACTGCTTCTAAGACTTAGTACAAATCATTAACCAAAACAAACAAACAAACAAACATAAAGAGAACTGTATGCAACAGACTGATATTGAATTGGTTAGGAACTCTGAGGTCAGACAGGATTTGATTTCCAACTGTGCCACGTCCTGACAGTATAATAAAGCAAGAAAGGGCAGAAGGACGTTGTGGCATCAGACTTCCTGGGTCCAAATTGTGAATTAATGAGCTCAAATGAGTCCCTGAAAATCTGTTTCTAACATCCTTAATAATGATATTGTAACCTGTAAAGCAGCTGTCCTAATGTAGACCTCATAGGATTATTGTGAACATTCCATGAGGTGGATCATAAATTTAGGGTTAAGAGCATAAGCTCTGCAATCAGGCTGCTTGAGTTAGAATACCAGTTCTGCCACTGTCTAGCTGTGAGATATTTAGGTGAGCTACCTTCTATGTCTCAGTTTTCTCAACTCAAAATTGTTATAAGGGTACCATCTTCAGAGAACTGTTGTGAAGATTGAGTGATAATATAAAGCCCTTAATGTCTAAGATTTTATTTATTTATCTGACAGAGAGAGACACAGCAAGAGAGGGAACACAAGCAGGAGGAGTAGGAGAGGAAGAAGCAGGCTTCCTGCTGAGCAGGGAGCCCATGCGGGGCTCAATCCCAGCACCCTGGGATCATGACCTGAGCTGAAGGCAGACGCTTGACAACTGAGCCACCCAGGTGCCCCTATAGTGAGTTCTAAATAAACACTACTATTATGATATGTTCAGCACAATGCCTGACGTATAGTCAAGACTCAATAAGTGGTATCAAATTATTCTTTTTTTTTTTAAAGATTTAATTTATTTATTTGACAGACAGAGATCACAAGTAGGCAGAGAGGCAGGCAGAGAGAGAGAGAGAGAGAGGGAAGCAGGCTTCCTGCGGAGCAGAGAGCCCGATGCGGGGCTCGATCCCAGGACCCTGAGATCATGACCCGAGCCGAAGGCAGCAGCCCAAACCACTGAGCCACCCAGGCGCCCGGGTATCAAGTTATTCTAAAGGGAATGTTTTAAATGTTTCTTCAAGATGATTCTAATCCAGTAATAAACATTGGTTTACCTAAAGCCTAATTGGCAATGACAGCATTCCAACTACGGTTCGTGGAATATGTTTTTACAAAGTTGTAGAAAGTTGGAACACTAAAATATGCTAGAGATAAGAGTGCATTTAACACTGCATCTGAGCAGATACATATAAAGCATGAATGCTCTCAAGATTTTAAGTAGCTGCTCTGACATGAACCAAAAAGTGATATAACTTCAAGCTGAAGAAACACCATAAAAATCAATGAACACAGAGCTACAGGCAATGATGGTCCTTCTTGGTTAAGAAATGCTAGGAAACAGCAGTGTTGGGCTGACCAGCTGGGCCGGCTGCCAGGAGAGGGATTGTGAAAGAGCATTGTGAAGATGGATTCATGTTGACGAAGAGTTATTTTTGTCCCGTAAAATAAACTGCTTCCTATATATTGTGTTGAACAGAGTAGCACTGAGTTCTTGGATGTCTTTTTTCTCACTGATTTATAGACTAGCATATAGTAGATACTTAATAAATGGTAGCCAAATAAATGAGTGAAGTGTGGTGTCCTGATTGGAAGACACACTGAAGATCTATTAGTTTAAGCAGGATCACCTCCTTAAGGGGAGCTGCTCCTCCATTCCAACCCTGAGATATCTCCACCTGGCACCTCCAGATACTGTGATATTCTGGGTCCAGACTTTGACTATTCTTTTCCTTCTAGAGACGAACTGACTTAGATTTCAGGTTTTAATCCCTGCTTGTCCTGGTTTCTCCCCAGACATGGCTTCACTTCTGGTGATCTGCCATCCCCTAGTTTCATTTCAGCTTCCTTTACCTTGCAAGTCTCCACCCATTTCCCAGTGAAACCCAAGTCACTGGCTCTCTACTCCTTGGCTTTCTGCTCTCTACATCTGATACCTACGAGATAGAGGTTTCTGTGATGCTCTGGTACCTGCAGTCTCTGAAGTTAACCTCTTGGGTTGTGAGTTGTGCCTATGCTACCCATTGACCTCAAATATGCATAGAGAAATACTACCTCTAGCTCAAGGTCATGTAGAAGTTCATACCATTCCTAAATATTTTAAAAACTGAAGTCCCTCACTTAATTCTCTGGTTTCTCCTGTAATCTTTCTCCTTAGCCTCCCAAATACATTTGAAAGAAACATTAAGACCCTGTCCAGCCTCTTGGCATGGCTTTAGTTCTAGCTAAAATCTTAGACCTATAGACCAGCACAGGTGCCTTAAAGTTTGGGCTTCCTCATAAACTACCACTCCAGGAGGATAAGAGATAAAAAAACAAAACAAAACAACAACAACAACAACAAAACCCTAAAACCCAAAACCTCTGACAATAATAAATACAGTTCTCCACTTTGCTGTTTTGGGTAATCTAGAGCTTATTGTGGTGGATTTTGAAGGATGTCAAAAGGTGATGAATGGGTCTGGAAGTGTCACTGCTAATAACAGAGGAGCTATAGCTTAGTCTTGGCCTATATTGCTAATTTCATTTAGCTTATTCAGTTTGGACTGGAATAATGCCTCTCTATGAGTTTTGGGAAGTTCTCAATAATCCATGTGGGTCACCCAAGTGGAAATTGTAGTGATTCCGTCCAGATTACTGTGCCTACTGACTGAAGCTGATTCAAAGCCCCTTAAATATCAGCTCAGGTGTCTTCATTATGCTCCAATTTGGTGGCCTCCATTGAGGTCACCTTAAACTGATGCATTTAAGTTAACTTGGCTCCAACCTTTCTCTTCTTTGAGGTTGGGCAGGTGAGGCACTATGCCATTTACAAGCCCCAGTGGAGAAAGAGTAGAAGAAAAAAAAATCAGCTCTGGTGTAAATGTGGCCCCTATCAAAGGATGAATTTCATCATAGAACAACCCCAGGACCTCCATCTATCAAATTACATCCTCCGAAAGTTCTACCAACCTAATTAGTTTCAGAACTATACACTTTGCCCAATAACTAGAGACCACATTTCTTTTTATACAACCCTGTCCCCAATGTTATTATTTTACAAATACGAATATTACATAGAGCTCCATGGCCATTGCATTCTATGTGGATGAGGTTCCAAAAGCCAAATGCTGCAGCCATTTTGTTGCCCCACTGAAACTGAGACCATTGCTGGCCAACTTGACAAAGCAGCTACTCATGATAATTATTCAGTTTTATAAAAGACTCCAACCCTTAGTGTAATATGTATCTCACTTTTCTATATAGGTGCCAGAATTTGTGGTCTAGGGTAGACCTGGCACTTTGCTCCCCTAGAGAGGTCTGTGGTTTTCCTGGACTCTGTCCAGAAACCATCAGCTAAACAAAGCCTTCCTGAGATATGCTGGAAGTGTCAAGAATTCCAGAACACTTGTAGTATCATGGAAGCTACCTTCTTGGTGCTAGCAGCCCCAGTTCTAATGAACCATATTCATTGTTCCCAGAATACAGATGCAGTTACTCCAAAACTTCCTTCCACCCAGTCTGTGAAGGTGCCCCAAACAGAGAACATCCTCTTTCAGTACATGTTGGATTGAGGTACAATTGTATTCTGGATGATTGTCTCACAACTCCAGGGACCTGGCTCACCCTCTCTTATAACCTTGAATTGCTGTTAGTAATTTTGGTTCTTTGCTGAGCTGAATCAATCAAAATATAATACTGTAAAGGCCAGTTCTCTAGAATCATTTCCCCCCAAGACAGTCAATTATATACATGGATTAGGCAGTCCATCGAGTTCCAAGTCTCTGGTAAATTTGGGTTTTGTGGAATATTATGGCATAGTTGTGGGCGATTATATATATATATATATATATATATATATATATATATATATATATATCCATATTTCTCCATCCTGACTTCCAAGCTTACCAAACTGCTTATGGAAAGCAAGCCAAGCATCATAAAAGATCCAAAAGGATTTGAAAATCACAAAGATGATCCACCCCTGTAGCTATTCTAGCACACCCAAACTATCGGGGTCTTTCCTCCCCCAAGCACATGTTCTGAACGCAACATGGAGGAATATTTCCCAAAGTATGCTCTGGAGACTACCTACATCAGAATCACTTGATATTCTTGCTTAACATGCTTAATCCTAGGCCCTATCCCAGACCTACTGAGTCAGATTCACTGGAAACACCCTCAGAAATATGCAATTTAAATAAGCCCCTCAAGTTATTCTTATAGTCACTAAAATCTGAAAACTAGAGCTGTAGCAGCATCCTTCTTTACTCAGCCCTGACTCATCATTTTCACAAATCTATTCTGCAAATTTACCACTCCCCATCCCCTGCCCTACCCAACCACCTAGTCGAGAACACTTCGAGTTCCGGTCAAGAACTAGAGGAAGTTCTTGACCACAAAAGCAGCATAAAGCCTGAAAGAATTATTTGGAAAAGGACCGTGTTTCCAATAATGACAAAAACAAGCTGTTGCAACCAAGAACAGCAGTCAAGTGTCTAAAGATTAAGCCAAAGTTCTATTCATTGGTTGTCAGTCCCTACTGGCCTGCCAAGATCAGGGCAGACCAAATTAAGCAGAGACTAGAGCAGGTAACCATGGCCAAGTTGTAGTCAAGTAGGTCAAGAAGTGTTTATAGCTAGGAACCCAGAAGGACTGGTGGAGCTGGGAGCGTTAAATACTAGCAAGTAGCTGGGAGAAATGGGGCTTAAACAAAGGTATAGTGCTGGAAGAGTTAAGACAGAGGGGTGAGGAGACAGTGAGGACAGCTACAGCAGGAAGACATCATCGACAATACCCAGCAGAATTTGAGAAACACGCTAAGCTAGTAAAGGCTATATTACCAGACATATCAAGTCAATATAAGACAGTCAGTCATAGGACATTGGTAAAGGCAGAGCTATTTATAGTCTAGTAGTCCCTTATTATAGCTTTTAACCCAGTCAGCTCTAATTTCTCACAAAGTGAGAAAGGGTCCTAGTAGCTAAGTATATGCCATGATTTATAAGCTGCCTTCTGCTTAAGGTACCCACTATATTAAGCCGGGCTAGAAACCAAATCCAAAATTATGCAGAAGAAAGAATTTGTAAGTTTATGTCACTGAAAGGTCCTTGGGTAGTGTTGCTTCAGGCTCAGCTGGATCAAGATGATCATCAGGGATCAGGATTTATCTGTATCTCTCAGACAGAAGTTCTCGCTACAGTGGTGGAAATTACCTTTGGCAGATCCTGACATCCATCCCACTAACTCAGTTCAGCCAGGAGCCATAGAAATGCCTTTACTGAAAGCTCTGAAAAGAACACCCTGAGGGGTTGACTTCCACCAGCCTCACTTGTGATATGTGCATTGCTTTAGAGTAGGGGTTGGTTGTCCTATGGGCCAAGGTGACCAACATGTCCCAGGTTCCTAGAATTCTCCCAGATTGATTGTTTTTTAGAGAAGGAGAGAGAGGGGGAGAGGAAGAGAGAGAATCTCTCTTAAGCAGGCTCCACATCCAGGCCAGAGCCACCAGATCCACGTAGGGCTTGATTTCACAACCCTGAGATCATGACTTGAGCCCAGATCTAGAGTGGGTCGCTTCACCCACTGAGCCACACAGGCGCCCCAGGAATTTTTCCAGTTTTAAAGCTGAAAGTCTATGTCCTGGGAAATCCCCATAGTTCCAGTCAAACTGGGAAAACTGGCCACCTTACTTTTTCTATGTGGCACGAGTTCCCCACAAGAATAAACATTTCCGTTACAAGATGAAGAAGGAGAGAGGCTGGAGTACGGGGAGTATTTACTTCACCCAGGCCAGATTCATTTGGCACCTGCGCAGAAGCACGGTCAAAGCTTCTTCCCCTTCTCTATGGCCACCCTGGGAAGAGCTGTCTTTTAGATCAGGCGGGGCCTGTACGACTGCTCACGCCTCCACCTCAAAAGAGATCCTGAAATGTCTCTCCTGAGATTCTTTGCATCCTCTCCTGGTCCTTAACTGTTCCTAATTCCTGGTCTTGATCCGACTCTCCTCTCTGATGATGTGGCGGCCTGCCTGCTCTTTAACTTTCATTCTTCCTTTAAAAAAAAAAAAAAAAAAAAAAAAGATTTTATTCATGTATTTGATAGAGATCGCAAGTTGACAGAGAGGGGGAAGCAGGCTCCCCGCCGAGCAGAGAGCCAGAGGGGGCTCGATCCCAGGACCCTGGGATATGACCTGAGTTGAAAGCAGAGGCTTAACCCACTGAGCCACCCAGGCGCCTCTTTGGCTTTCATTCTTGGTTCACACTGGCTTCCCTGTCTCTGTACCTCAGGGTTACTGATCGGCGCACTCCTCTGATGCCACCGCCACTTCTTGCTTGGATCAGTAGGGTCTCTGCAGCCGATCTGCCGCTAAGGTTTGCCAAAGCCTTCCTACTCATGCAGTTCACCACTGCCCCCACCTGTTTCCAGGTGGAATTCAGCCTGGCTGTCGGTCAAAATCCATGCTCCGCTGTGAGACGGAAGCTTCATCCCCCTAGTCCCAGCAGGTAGCTCGCTAACTCTCCCCTGCGCAAGCGCATCCGCACACACACCCTCCGGTCCTGACAGTTTTGCAACGCAGGCGCGTTTATTCCCATTTTACAAAGGGGGACACTGAGGCATAGAGGAGTGAAGTAACTTGCCCATTCACGAAGCCAGTGTTCAAGTTACAACTCAAAACCTTGAGCTGTTTATCCAGAACCATGCTGACACTATTAGGCAATATGTTGGTGGTAACTACTTAAAATAGTACGATCACAACAATGACAACTTCTGATGACATTTTTGTATAAAGTTCTGCTCAATGTGAGACGCTTCGGCGTCTGCCTTTGGCTCGGGTGTGATCCCAGGGTGCTGGGACCGGGTCCCCAATCGGACTCCCTGCTTAGCAGGGAGCCTGCTTCTCCCTCTGCCTGCCATCCCCCCACCCCCACCCCGCTTGTGTTCTCTCTACCTCTCTCTGGCAAATAAATTTTTTTAAAAATCTTAAAAAAAAAAAAAGTTCTGCTCAATGTGTGTATATATCCTTATATCATGTCAATAATGTCAATATACTCAATAATGCCAAGCACATATGTGGAATTTTTTGAATTTTGAAACTGATCTTGACCTCTACAAGCAAAATAGTGAGGACATTATTTTAAATGGATTTAAAACAATTGTTCCAATAACTAATGGAGTAGCTTCTAGGCCTAGAATTCTAAACTCCTTTACTCTCAGTTATGAATATTAAAATGTTTTTCTTCGTGGACCAAATGTTGTTCAAGACCAGTAGTTCTCAAAGTGTGGTGGATGACCTTCATGGTCTCTGAGGTCAAAACTATTTGATAACAATATTAGGGTGTAATTTGCCTTTCATTCTCATTCTCTTATGAGTGTTTGAAGCTACATGAGCTGAGATTTTGAGACAGACCAACTTCAAAAGCACATGTAAGAATCTTAAGTCAGACACTTGAGTCAGACATATTCTCTGAAGTCAGATACTAAAGAACTTGTAAAACAAAGCTGGGTTTCTTACTAAAGTTTTTCTTTCAAAAAGTACAATTATTTGTACAAACATGTTATTTATGCTAACTGTAATCATTTATTCTTTTTAAAGTAAACATGTTTTGAAGTTCTGAGTTTTAATTTCTAATACGGTAAGTATCAGTTGGGTATAACTCAAAGCAACAGAAAATACTTGTTCTAATCAAGAAAATTTTGTAATGAAGTTCTAAACTTAAAGCTCTCTCCAGTAAATATGCTTTGATAGTCTAGAAAACTGGGAAAGAGAGGGATATTCTGAAAATTAGGACAATGTGTTATTATTATTTTAAAAACCCACAACACAATAAACCTGTAATTTGAAGTAACTGTCAGTCACTCATTACAGTTGTTCATGAATGTCTAGTATTGCTCTCTCCTGAGTCCCTGTATTTATGGCTCAAATAGTACCCCTAATGCTTAGGAACACATTTAAATTGAACTTAGAAATTAATAAATAAAACTAAAGGGAAGAAAATTAATGATAAAAATCGAAGAATGTTTTGAAAAGCCATGAAGAAATGAACATTTTCTTTTCTTCCAATGGAATTTCCAGTTGGAAAATTCTTAGTGGCAATTTAAAGAATTGGGGCATTCAAAACAATGATTGCAGATGAATTAAATAATAAACTGAATGAGAAGAAGTAAAGATGATAAGTGAAGAATTCAAGACAGAAAGTGCATCCAAGGGAAGGAGAAACATCTACAACCAAAGAGCACAAAGATTCACCTGCAAGCATCTCATTTATTCTCTCGTCTCCATTCTCTGATCTACATCTTTAGAAGGGACTTCAATCTTTTCTAGTTTCTTTTCCCTTTTTGAACCCAATTGAGAGGCTGCAGAAATAGTTCTAAATGTGGATCACAACCATGATTAAACACATTAAAAAGAATTTGGTGTGGGAAGGGCAAGTGCTTTCTTTAAAATAATCATTTTTTTTTAAAGATTCTAATTTGACAGAGACAGAGATAAAGTACAAGCAGGGGGAGTGGCAGGCAGAGGGAAAGGGAGAAGCAGACTCCCTGCTGAGCAGGGAGCCCACCGTGGCGCTCAGTCCCAGGACCCTGGGATCATGACCTGAGCTGAAGGCAGATGCTTAACCAACTGAGCCACCCAGGTGTTCTACTCAACTATCCTTTTAACTCAACCACTTTTGGTTAGTAAAAAGATATTGGCAGTATTTCAGCCTGTATTTCCTGGGGCCACTGCAATGAGGAAGAGTATCCATCATTTCACAATTAACACTTGCCCACTAACCACTATGTGGAAAGAGCATTCCTGAGTCCTGAAGACAGAGATTGAGAGGGGGGCCCCATTCCCTGAGGGCTGCCCAGTCTGGTAGAGAAAATAGCAGTGAGGCTTAAAAGCACGTAGTGAATCTCTCCCATTTATTTGACTGGATGACATTTTACTTCCCTTCATTTGTTCCTCTCTCCTGCTCTTTCTCAAACAAACCCAAGCTGTCTATTCGTGCACTCACTAAATTAAGTAAAAATGAGTTCATTTTAAGAATTTTGCTGTATCTGTTTAGATTACTCAAGTCACTGTATAAAACTTGTGCTGGGAACTCAATTACTTATCACCAGGCCTCAAGTCTCCACATAATTTAAATAATTTTCTGGAACAGTGATGTTTTCTGTGGGATCAGAAGTCAAGAATATTGACTGAGGGAGGAAGAATGAGAGAATTTTGATTTCAGCTTTCAAGATATATCTTGAGAAAGTAGGTAAACTGTCTTTGAACAAAAGCAGGAAGAGTATGGCTTTGAGTGTTTGTACTATCTGTAACCCTGATCCGTGGGTATTTACCCTAGAACTCATAGCTTTAAAGGAGCAGTGGTTTAATTAGAAATATCAAATATCTGTTTATTTAAATACTGAAGTTGTGTGTGGGAAACACAAAAGCAATAATGCATAGGCCCTTGCCTTCTGGTTATTTATAGGTAGTTAGGCAGAAAAAAAGATACCTAACAAAATGGTTAAATGGTAGCAAAGCCACCTGCCAAAAGGGGGAACGTGGCACTATCCTCCAGTTAGCCCCTTTTCTCCCTAGAAAACAGTTCCAAATTCTTGATTTAATACAACCCAAGTTTGATAACTGGGCAATTAAACATCTGCATGTGGAATACAAGACTGGGTCATGTCACATGATCTGGCTAAAAGCCAAGACTGGGGGCACCTTTCTACTATGGCAGAAACTTTTCTGAATGTTCATCACCCAAGCATAGTTCTGTGCTGCTCAAGTGGTAAGGACACACAACCTGTTGAAATGTTGAATATCAGTAGGTTTGCCAGTAAACTAAGAAATCTGTGGGTTAATTCTACTAAAGAAGGTATAACCCTAAAGAGGTCTGTTTTACTTCTGATGGTGGGTATATTTAAGATAATCTTTTTGAAATCCTACTGAGTTTTTTCAAAGACCCTCTTGAAATAAAGATTACTGGTTTTCGCTCCTTATCTAGTTCTTTTTCTTCTGCAGTAGCAAAAGCTCCGATTTTGAGCTGGACATAGGTCTACCTTAAATTAACATTAAATATTCTGCCTCTCTTGCAGCAATCTGTGGACCCGTCACTAAGTTCTGGCTGATAGTATACAGTTATTACATAAAACTTTCTCCTTCTCCCCCTCACCCATCTGCTGGCTGGCAGGCACATGTGATGACTGGAGAAGATGCAAGGATCTTAGACTATGAGGTGACCCTGCTAATAAAGGACATACACAGAAGAGAAACAAGGTAGGAGGCTGGATCCTGACACCTTACAAGCCCCACACCACTATCTCCTAATTTTGTATAAGAGAGAAATAAATTTCTATCTTTATAAAGCTATGATTATTTTGTTATTTTTTTTCAGTGCAGCCAAACCTAAGTCCAATATTCATCTAAATTCTAAATTGGAAAAAATTAAAAGCAATCATTTGGAACTATACAATTGAATATGGTAGCCATGATTCACAGGTATCTAATAACACTTAAGTTGTGGCTGGTCTAAATTCAGGTGTGCTGTATGGATAAAATATACCACAATTTTGAAAACTTCATATGAAAGAAAGAATGGCAAATAGCTCATTAATAACTTTTTATATTGAGTGCATGTTGAAATGAAAATATTTTGATATGTTGGGTTGAAAATACAAAAACTGATTTCACCTGCACTGGAAGGGCAGCCATCAACAACATAAGTCAAACTACTGAATGGGAGAAAATATTTGCAAACCATACATCTGATAAGGGGCTGATATACAAAATATATAAAGGACTCATACAACCAAATAGAGAAAAAAAAAACCAAACAATGATATACAAAATATATAAAGGGCTCATACAACCAAATAGAGAAAAAAAACCCCAAACAATCCTATTAAAAAGCTGACAGAGGATTCGAATGGACATTTTTCCAAAGACCACATACTGATGGCCAACAAGCACATGAAAAGATGCTCAACATCTTCTCTAATCATCTTTCCTAATCACAAAAATCTAAATCAAAAACCACAAGATGTATCACCTTTGATAAGAAAGACTTATAAAAAAGATGAGAAATAACAAGTGTTGGCGAAGATACGGAGAAAAAGGAACCTTCATGCACTGTTGGTATAAAGGTAAATGGGCACAGCTACTGTGGAAAAGAGCATGGAGGTTCACAAAAAAAAATTAAAAATAAAACTACCATATGATCCAATTCCACTTCTGGGTATTTATGCAGAGAAAATGAAAACTAACATGAAGCATTATTTACGGTAGCCAAGACACAGAAACACTCTAAGTGCCCATTGACAGATGAATGGATAAAGACTCTGTGGTATATATATATATATATATATATATATATATATATATATATATATATATATATAAATAAAAATAAAATTTTGCAGGGCGCCTGGGTGGCTCAGTGGGTTAAGCCTTGGCCTTTGGCTCAGGTCACGATCTCAGGCTCCTAGGATCTAGAGCATCGGGCTCTCTGCTCGGCAGGAAGACTTCTCCCCTACCCCCACCCCCCCACCCAGCCTGCTTACTTGTGGTCTCTCTCTCACTCTGTCAAACAAGTAAATAAAATCTTTAAGAAAAAAGAGAATGAGATCTTTCCATTTGCGACCATATGGATGGATTTTGAGGGCATTATGCTGAGTGAAATAAGTCAGACAGAGGAAGATAAATGCTGTATGATCTCACTTATACCCAGAGCACAAAACCAAACCAAACCAAACCCAAACAACCAAATCATGAATAGAAAACAGGGTGGAGGTTGGGAGAGATGGGGGTTGGGGGTTGGGGGTTGGGCAAAGTAGGTAAAGGGGGTCAAAGGTGGAAATATTCAGTTATAAAATAAAAAAGTCATGAGGATGCAATATACAAAATCATAACGGTAGTTAATAATACTGTTGTGCATATTTGAAAATAGCTAAGAGAGTAAATCTTAAAAGTTCGTCTCACAAGAAAGAAAGTTCTAATTCTAATGATAATGGGTATTAACTAGATTTATTATAGTGATCATTTTGCAATATACACAAATATCAAATTTGTACACCTGAAACTAATATATGTCAATTAAATCTCAATTTAAAGAAAGACTTTTCTGATGATAATGTGATTTTTCAAATATAAAAATTAATTTCACCTGCTTCTTTTTACCTTTTTAATATGGCTAATAGAACATTTAAAATGACATATATGGTCCACATTTTATTTCTATTGAACAGAACTGATTAGAATATGGACTTTTAAATATGGGGATAAAGAGGTATGTTTACTGAAGATCAAAAAAGACAAAGATGGGGCGCCTGGGTGGCTTGGTGGGTTGAAGCCTCTGCCTTTGGCTTGGGTCGTGATCTCAGGGTCCTGGGATCAGGCCCTGTGTCAGGCTCTCTGCTTAGTGGGGAGCCTGCTTCCTCCTCTCTCTCTCTCTGCCTGCTTCTCTGCCTACCTGTGATCTCTGTCAAATAAATAAATAAAACTTTTTTTTTTTTTTAAAGACAAAGATGACAGAATCCATAGCATTTCAGATTTAGGTCAGTCAGACATGGGTTACATGTCCTGCCAATATGGGGTTTTAAAATAAAATGGAGGACTGCTAATACATCCTTCAAAGAAAGAATATCTGGGATGATTTTAAATGTGATTCCATGTTAAAAGGTGAATTAAATGCTTAAAATCTCCTAAGCACAATAATTTAAAAACTCTGATGCAAAAGCTGCTGTCATAGGTAAAATTCTTCTGTGTATTTATTAATACATATACATAAATGAAAATACATATAGGACATTCACCTTATATATGTATCAGCTTTTTACTTGTTTTCAAGGGCATGAATGTCTTTCTTATTTTTGATGTCCTTTCTTATTTTTTATTTGAGGGTCATTTGAAATCACTAATTACAGTCTAACGTTCTGCTTGGTGGCATTCATCTTGTGTTTGCACAATTAAAATTCTGCTTCCACTCAGGTGTTGGATTTGCAGGTTGGTTCATGAAGTGATCCTTCTGGCAGAGCTAGCAAGATGTTGCTAGCCACAAACAGCAATTGTGTTAGAGTTGCTTGTATTTGATAACAGGACCTCTTTTCAGGACCTCTTTTCAAGTACACAGATGTGCATATTAGCCGTGGTTTATAACGCAAATCAAGTGTTTCTGTGTAGGCTGGCTCTAAATTCTATAGATACTATCATCTTTGTGCACTTGCTGCTAAGAGGTAGATCTCTAATAACAGTATAGCACTCTATCACTTTCCTAAAATGGAAAAAGAGCTCTCTATTTTGACTTACAGAATATACTTTTTCAGTGTCAATGTGCATTTTCAATTTCAAACATTTGGATTATTCAAAAATACATCTAACCCAAACTATAGAAACAGGCTTTAGAAGGCAAACAAACAATACCCCGTTTTTCCTGTCCAAGCTTTGAATCAACTGGGAAATAGTTATGAGACATATAAAGGGAGCTTAAAATATGAACTTTAATACTAGAAATGTCATTGGGAAAATGGGTGTGTATCTGTAGAGAAAAGGGCTAACATTCCCCCTTCCAAACAGATCTTGCAACAGTCTGCCTGAGGATAAGTTTGGTATGGTGAAGGTTCACTTAGGCAAAACTGCTGTTTCCCACTAGTCTGGGGCACAAACAGATGAAAACAGGAGAAAATCTCCAGTATTTTAAATCCTGTAGTAGATTAGCTTCACCAAATCAAGAAAGGTAAGCCAATGATGTGGGGTGGGGGAGGGGCGTCTCATGTTTGATCTGTTAACTTCTCAAGTATTTTATTATAAAATATTAGAAATGAAAAGAATGTGGATAACTATATATGGAGTCAAAGCAGCAATGGTTTGGGATACGTAAGCTAATACTCAACTACATGTTGTGATGTATAAATTTTAAGGACATATTCTTAATCCATTCATCTATCAATAGATACTTGGGTGCTCCCATAGCTTGGCTGTTGTAAATAATGCTGCAATAAACTTAGGGATGCATGTATCTTTTTGAATTAGTTTTTGTTTCCTTTGGGTAAATACCCACTAGTGGAATTACTGGGTAATATTTCTATTTTTAATTTTTTGAGGAACCTCCATACTGTTTTTCACAGCAGCTGCACCGATTTACATTCCCACCAACTGTGAATAAGTTCCCTTTTCTCCCTATCCTTATTCACACTTGTTCCTTGTCTTTTTTTCTAATGGCTGTGAGGTGATATCTCATTGTGGTTTTGATTTGCATTTCCCCAGTAATTCTACTTCTGGGTATTTACTTGAAGAAAGCAAAAACACTAATTCAAAAAGACATATGCACCTCCCTATTTACTGCAAAAGCTCAAGGATGTGGCCAGTCAGCAATTGAGTGAGAGTTCTGTTGTAGCTGTAGGCTAATAACCATTGGTGATTTGCCAAACTAAAGACTTTGTCCTGAGTAATTCTCAAAAGAAGAATTTCCTGTTAACATATTCCAGATGGTATTTGGAGCAAAAGGTGATTACAATTAAAAGCCATAGATAGAACACAAAACCTAGAAATAAAATCACTTGTTTATGTAACATAAAGAAAACTGTATTACTGGTTTGGACAGACATAACCGATTTCTAACAATATACTATAATAATCTCTATACTTTATCCAAGAGCTGCATTCCCCCCCAAATGAGAAGCTTGGTGTATAAAATTCTCCTCATTAAATCAATTACCCAATTTCTTGATCTAAAAGTTGAGGTGTTTTATTTTTCTTTTCTTTTTTTTTTTTTTTAAAGATTTTATTTATTTATCAGAGAGAGAGAGGGGGAGAGAGCGAGCACAGGCAGACAGAGTGGCAGGCAGAGGCAGAGGGAGAAGCAGGCTCCCTGCTGAGCAAGGAGCCTGATGCGGGACTCGATCCCAGGGCGCTGGGATCATGACCTGAGCCGAAGGCAGCTGCTCAACCAACTGAGCCACCCAGGCGTCCCGAGGTGTTTTATTTTTCTTAAAGATTTATTTATTTGACAGACATCACAAGTAGGCAGAGAGCAGGCAGAGAGAGGAGGAAGCAGGTTCCCTGCTGAGCAGAGAGATGGATGTGGGGCTCAATCCCAGGACCCTGGGATCATGACCTGAGCCAAAGGCAGAGGCTTTAACCCACTGAGCCACCCAGGTGCCCTAAAAGCTGAAATTATCTTTATCTAGTATTATACCCCAAGATGAGTATCTGCTTAGACAGGTCTTGTTTAACTAGGTTTTCAAATAATATTAAAAATATTAAAAATACAAATACAAATCAGATTTCTCTGGTATTTGTTTTAAACCTCTAAGCCACAAATATTTTAATTAATTTATTCTTAACTAATTAATGATGGATGGGAACAAATTCTTGTGACATAAAATATATAGAGGGAACGTTAATTTACTTTTTTAAATGTTTATGCATTTACAGTCAACATTATAGAAAAAATAAGTGAATCATGACAAATGTTGAATTGTTAATAGTTATTAGAAAAATGGAAAAAAATTTTTAAAATAGGTTCCCCGCCAAATGTGGGGCTTGAACCTATACCCTGAGATCAAGAGTAGGATGCGCTACCCACTGAGCCACCCAGGCGCCCCTGGCAAGAAATATTTTTAAAATCTATATTTTTGTTTCTCTTGAGAAAGTAGCTTGAAACTCAGGTCTATTGAATGAGGCGGCCATCTGGTGACGGAAAAGGGCACTGCCGGCCCTATCTTGCATTAACTGAACGTCATAGATGTTCTGCACAAACCAACTGAACCACAAAAATTTCAGTAGCGCTGTCCAGCAGAAACATAATAGAATTCACATATGCAATTTAACAATTTCTAATCACTGCTTTTAAAAAGTAAAATTCTAACATCGCATTTTTATTTAGCCCGATATATCAAAAATATTGTTATTTCAGCATAGAATCAATGCACAAAGTTTCTTTCTTTCTTTCTTTTTATATTAAGCCTTCAAAAGACAATGCGTATTTTATGGTACATCTCAGGTCGGACTAGCCACAGTTCAAGTGTTCAAGAGCCACGCTTGGCTGTGGCTAGTGGCTCCCCTATTGGACGGGCAGATCTAGGAAATGGAGCGCTACATTTATTTTGAGTTGCCTTTTACTACGTTCATTCATTTCTCATCCGTTCTGCCCACTCTTTTAGAAGTTCCTCCCTTTCCCTTTCCCTCTTCGAGACGACCCTAGGAGGACCCATCTCTTCTCCAGAGGGCAGCGGGGCGTTCGTTTGCTAGTGCCGTCCTTGGAATCGGCTCGTCGGTGCTCGGCAGCTCAGGAGGAGGTCAGCTACATTCCTAGGGGGATCGGAGGCCACGCCAGGGGATCGCGGGCTGTCCTGGCTCTCCAGTCGCCTTATGACATCACAGCGCCATGACTGAGGTTCAAGTCCAGCGAGGCTCCGGGCTTCCAAGCCTTTGGCTGGAGGAGGTCACACGACTAGGTCCCTGTCACTATGCCCAGAACTCGGTGTTTCCCGTCCGGTCCCCTGATCCAGCGAAGGCAGGTGAAAAGATGCGCGCTGGCACAAACAGACCCGCGAGCGAAAAAGTCCCCACCATTTCCCAGCAGCACCAGCGGGGTCTTCCGGGTGGACCCCTACCTTTGCTGATTGGTTGGAGGTTGCCGCCACGTGACCTAGAAACTGACTCGGCGGCTGCTTTCCCCGCCTCTGTTGTCCCCCTCCCCACTCCAAGGTCGGGGGAGGCGTAGGGCAGGTTTCCTAGGCAACCGGAGCTGGTAGTGTACACACAGCAGGCCCCGGATTAGAGAGGAGGGTGTCGTGCCCGCTGTTCCAAGACAGGGATTGAGGGGTCGGAGTGGACTCTGGTCTGTCTCGGACTGCCCTGGAAGCCACCATTTTTCTGGGATAAGGTGAGTGTGTCACCTTGTGGTCTTCGGGCCTATGTCACCTGTCTGCAGGCCCCAGGAGTCTTTGTTCTCCTGTCCTCCCTCTCTGCCCGCCCCCCGAGAGTTAGATGGGAGACTAGCAATGTTGAGGTCAAAGGACCCCGGTAATGGCACAATGGAGATAACAATAATGAGATACGGACGTGTATTTATTGGAGGCTGACAGGGTGACCACAGCAAAAGTTAAGAGGAGGAGGAAAGGAAAGGTGGCCCACAGTCACCTGTGCAGACTTTACTGCCCACGTTAAGGTCCAGAACTGAGAAAAACAAGTGCTCCTTGGCCAAACTGGTTATTGCTCACCTAGGGCCAGTGCTCCTTGGCCAAACTGGTTATTGCTCACCTAGGGCCAGAAGTGTGTTTGTTGTTGGGTCCATCGGTGCTAACAGCTGGATTCTGATCTTTTTATACCCAAGGGAGGAGACAGTTTGATCATACAGAACTTCTAGTTTGTAGAAAAGAAATTTGATTTTCTCAGAATACTACCCTACCAGGCTCTCCTGGCAGACAGAAACATGATGCTTTACACCCTAATTATTATTACACTCTGGTCATGTACACCAAGTATTTACATATTATATATATATATATATACATATATATATATATATATATTCCAAGTTATACCATATAGAACTCTGTAGCATGACAATTTAAACTGTTGAACAAATTTTATGGAACACCAAGCAAGTGCCAGGCACCGTGATAGGTTCATTGTCCCTGCCTTCAGTGAACATGTAACCTCATAGGAAAGAAAGACCTGCGAGTATCACAATACAGTGGGACAGGTGCTATATATAGAACATATGCAGGCCCTAACTAGAATCACAAGGAAGAGAATGATTATAATATTACCAGAGAGAATTAAAATCTTCACCAAGAAGACCCTTGCTTTAAATCTTTAAGGATGTACGGAGTATGCCATAGAGTCAAGGGAAAAAGACATTTTAGGGAAGGAAGACAGCATATGGCAAAATACCCCAGCCCATATGACAGAAATACCCCAGCCCATTCAGAGAACAATAGTTCTCTGAACTATAGTTCCCCAGATTCTGAGGGTGTTGGGAGTTTGTGGTTGATGAGCTTGACAGGTAGGCAGGAGTCAGAGCATGGATACCATGAATGCTTTCCAAGGGAAGAAGCTTAAACAGGTATTTACCTTTCAGGATGCTGGCCGTCACAGTAGTGTAGAGGTTGGAATGGAGGCTTCAGGGCCTACCATAAATTGGTTTGTTTTCAAATTTTATGTGAACAGAGCCACATGGTATAAACCTCACTGTGTGCGTATCTTCCTTTGCTCAGCTTGTGTTTGTGGGAACATCCATGTTGTATACAACAATAGTTTCTTTCTCATTCCACTTCTAGGTGTAAACTCAGACTTAAGTGGACCTAATGTCTTGCATGATAAAACTGTTCAGGGAAGCACTATTGATCTCCAAACTGGAGACATTCCAAACATCTCCTAATAGTAGAATTAATATAAATGGTTTATATATTCATACTATACAGTACTAAACACACTTTTAAGAAGTTTTTTTTCTTTTCCATTTTTACCTAGTTCTATCCCTATCCAACCTCTTGTGTCTATTATAACCACACTAGTTTTCACCTGCATCCAAGGCAACTCATGTTAACAATTTAGTATGTATCTTTACATATTTTCTCCTTACGTAATCATATACACATGCATATACATATATATACATATACACACAGATGTACACCCATACATAACTACAGAGGAATTGTAAAAAGTGTGTTCACAATATACATCATACCTACATTTCGCTTTGTCATGTCGTCATATTAAAGCCTAGATCCCTATATTTTATTTTATTTTTTAAAAATATTTTATTTATTTGATAGAAAGAGAGGATAGCCACAGAGGGAACACAGCAGGGGGAGTGGTGGAAGGAGAAGTAGGCTTCCCACAGAGCAGGGAGTCGAATGAGGGGCTCAATTCCAGGACCCTGGGGTCATGACCTGAGCTGAAGGCAGACACTTAACTGAGCCACCCAGGCGCCCCTAGGTTCCTATATTTTAAAAATATATATCTGGAATAATATAATGAATATTAGAAATTATCAAAAAATGAGTTTTTATTATAGCTTCTTAGGTATTAAGCAGTTCATATAATCTAAAATGAAAATATTGGCTAATTCATTTTATTAAATATTTCTTCCCATGCCAGGTATGTCACAAAACCCTGAGGTCTCTTTTCTTTGCTATTACACTTAGCTATGTTCAGTTTTAGACACAGCAGTATAATAGGAAGGATACACTAGATCCTGTTCAAAGGACAGAAATAGTTATCTCTTGTGAGAGAACTAAAGAGATGAACTGGGGAGTGAGGTAAGGTTGTAGACGAGAGATGACCATGTTCTTCAAGTATGAAAGGCTTGTGACATGGAAAAAAACAACACTGGTCTTGTTTGAACTCAGGGGTTAAAATAACAATGGAGTGGAGTTACGGAGACACAGAATTAAATTCAAAATAAATTGATTTTCTAACAGAAAACTTTAGAGATGGAATGGACTGTCTTGGGGACCAGACAGATAGCTGGTATTATACTGTGTGAAAATTTCAGGCCACATATGGGTAATTCCACCTAAGTAGCTTTAAAGCCCCTTCAACTTGGAATAACATGACTCTAGAATTTGTCTTGTTTCAACTTTTCATTTTCCTTAACAGATATATTATTATGACCTTTATTTTTAATGGAAGATGATTGAATGTGAAAACTTAAACCAGGAAGAAATAATTAAAGAACTGGTGAGTCAAAGCCAAATTTCTTTACAATTACATTTGCAAGAATATTAAATGGAACATTTTTACACTCCTTTCTGGAGCTGACCTAGATTTCTTTTACCCCATTGCCTTTGAAAGTAGAGAAAAACCATATATATGGTATAACTTAACTTCTTGTGAGTTAAAATGACATCAGTGTGATTGACAGTTTATAATTTCTAATAGCAAAATAATTTTTAAATTATTTTAAATAGGCAATAACCCAATTTCTTTTTTTGGAACAGTGTTTATGCAATGGTTTGTCTTATGAGATGGTTGGACAAGAAGGATCAGATACTTCAAAACTGGAGATGTTTTTCTCAGGGTATCCCCGTATAGTTGGATTATCATTATTTCCTAATTTAACAAGTCTCACAGTTGTTGCTCAAGATATAAAAGAAATTTCAGGGCTAGAAACTTGTTTACAACTTAAAGAACTCTGGATTGCTGAATGCTGCATAGAGGTAAGTCTAAACATAACCATATATGAAGTATTTTATGCTGAATTCTTTGGCCTTGGAAAGATAGTTCCTTGAAATATATGTATGAGTCATGGATCAAAACAGATGGAGAGGGCCATACATGATGAAGTAAAATAAAACCCTTTACCCAGTAAATCAAAACAAACAAAACAAATGGGTAAAATACAGAAATAGATTTCTACAAAGGAGAAAATAGAAACAAAGACTCAAAATGTAGACATATTTTACTTTATAGTAATCATATCAGATCTAAATAATGCCCAGTATTGCTTAGTAGTAAATTGGCTTACTTAGTCACTTGCTATTGGTTATGTGAAGATTATAACATCTAGGGGTGCCTGGCTGGCTCAGGGGAGTATGCAACTCCTGATCTTGAGGTTGTGAATTCAAGCCCACCTTCGGTACAAAGATTACCTAAAAATAAAATCTGAAAAAAGAAAAAGAAAATTGTAACATCTGTAGTGAAAAGCAAGATTGCAAAATGTATCATGAGTCAAGGAAAGGTGTATACCTTTCAACTCAGAAATCCCTAATTCAAGATTTAATCCTAGAGGAGTAAATCAACAGCAGAAAACAACATAAAGTTACCTGTTGCAGTACTATTTATAATATTTTAAAAATTAAACAAATATTTCACACATGGGTATTTTTAAGAATGTTATTGTAGTTTATATAATAGTTTGTAATTATTAAGTATTATTTGAATGATTACAGAAATGTTTTAGATGGTCTTAAGTTTAAAAAATCTACAAAATTATATAGGTATAATGATTATAGTATAAAAATAGATATAGAGTTAAAATTTTAAAAGAATATGAACATTGGAAATAGTTGTATTTAGATAGAAGGATTGCACGGTTTCTCTTTTAAAATGTTTAGTTCATTTTGAGGCTCTTGTGTGGTTCAGTTGGATAAGGGTCCAACTCTTGATTTTGGCTCAAGTCATGATCTCAGGGTTGTGAGATGGAGCCCAGCCTGAGACTTCGAGCTCAGAGTGGAGTCTGCTTGAGATTTTCTTCCTTTCCTTCACCACCTCACTCATGTGCATGTGCTGTCTCTCGCTCTCTAAAATAAATAAATTTTAAAAATCTTTAAAATGTTGGGCGCCTGGGTGGCTGAGTGGGTTAAGCCGCTGCCTTCGGCTCAGGTCATGATCTCAGGGTCCTGGGATCGAGTCCCGCATCGGGCTCTCTGCTCGGCAGGGAGCCTGCTTCCCTCTCTCTCTCTCTCTCTCTCTCTGCCTGCCTCTCCATCTACTTGTGATTTCTCTCTGTCAAATAAATAAATAAAATCTTTAAAAAAAATAAAAAAAATCTTTAAAATGTTTATTTTGTTGGATACAGATTTTTGCAATAAAATGTGATTTTAAAAAGAAAATGTACTTATAATCTAGTTTATTAAAAGGATAATGTGAAAACATAAGTTAACACTCTTCAGTCTCTTTTTTTTAACAGAAAATTGGAGGTCTTCAAGAATGTAGAAATTTAGAAAAACTGTATTTATATTATAATAAAATTTCCAAAATAGAAAATTTAGAGAAATTATTCAGATTGGAGGTTCTCTGGCTGAATCACAATACAATTAAAAATATTGAGGTAAGATTATTTCAGTAATTTGTATGTAAAGTCAGTTATCCCTGTGGAGTTTTAATCACAATGTCCAAGATCATATTAAGGACATATTTATGACTAGCTTAATTATTGTTAAGAAAAACTAACATGTATATAGCATTTTTAATGTGTGGAAAACTTCATATGCCATGTTTTCTTTACTCCTCCCACCAAGCCTGGGAGGTAGGATATTATTTCTTCCTTGAAAGTTAAAAAAAAAATGGAGATTTAGCGAAGTTGTATATATAATTTGCCAAAGATTATAAACACACTCTGTGTGATGTGTTTTTCTTCCTACTCATCTTCTTCCTTCTCCCCTCCCCTCCCTGTTCCCTATTCCAATAATTCTCTCTGTGTTCCAGAGAAACAAAGATGACTGCATTAAAGCACCTACTTACTTCTGTGCTTGTGAAAGTACACAGTACCCAGTGCTCAGAGCACTTGGAGAACTAACCAGATTGATCAGATCATTTATAAATATATATTTTACTGACTTCTTCTAAATGATAT
This sequence comes from Mustela nigripes, assembly GCF_022355385.1. Classification (NCBI taxonomy): domain Eukaryota; kingdom Metazoa; phylum Chordata; class Mammalia; order Carnivora; family Mustelidae; genus Mustela; species Mustela nigripes. The sequence continues at coordinate 105,763,690 of NC_081569.1, forward strand.
ATTGTCTAAATTTTTAGGGCTTGCAAACTTTGAAGAATTTAAATGACCTCAACCTTGCTGGAAATCTAATAAGCAGCATTGGTATGTATTATTTCATTTGGAATATGAGATAATGCTACAATAATTTTTTATCAGTATGAAAAGTACATTCTTAGATTTCTTTTTTTAGATTCTTTTGTATGATATTTTGCAGAGCATTTCTAAATCTATGATTATAGGATGTGAAAATACTAATCAGTTGTTACTAACTATACAGTGTTACTGTTAGCCTTACTTATATGCAAGAAATGGTGATCATATACACCATATACAACTACGAAATATGATAGGATATGAACAGGAGGTAAAAAAAGAAAATTTAATTTTTCTTTCATCTTGTTTTTTAAATTAAAGGTCGATGTCTTGATCCCAATGAACAACTGGAAAGATTAAACCTTTCTGGTAACCAAATATGTTCTTTCAAGGTATGTTTAAGTGGAACAGTCTATATTTAACAACCTAGGTCGTGAACCATATTATTGCAGAAAATGCACTAAATTGTTCCTTCTTAAGGGGAAATTTAATTATTCTGGACTATTCAATACTCTAGGAAATTTTAGAGGCAGCTGATTAAGTTGGCCCTAATGATCTCTGACACTAGTAAAACCAAACAAAAAACTATTTATACTTAGCTTAGTTTTCATCTGATCTTTCTGGCTATACCTCTGGTTTTTCAACTTCTAACATCTAAAAAATGGGTTGTTCCAGGTTAGTCCCAGGATCTCTTCTCATTACTATCTGTATTCCTTATCTAAATAATCTCATCATCTTATGACTTTAAATATCTCTTCTTCATTTGTTAACCCAACTTCCTACTTCCCCTAACAACTATTTCTATTTCTACTTTCCCTAATAACTCCCCAGAACTATAGACATTCTGCTATCCTAACTCAAACTGATTTCCTCTGCACTGAACCTTCTTCTCCTTCAGCCTTCTGCACCTCTCTAAATGGCATCTCCATTTTTCTAATAACTTAAGCCAAAATCCTTAGTCATTTTTTTTACTCCTCTTTTTCCTTCATAACCCATATCTAATCCATCAACAAATTCTATTGGCTATACCTTCAGATATGTCCAGTCTGACCATTTTTTACCACCTAGATCTTTATTAACCTGGTTCAAGACACCATTATCTCTAACCTGCATTCAGGGGATTGGGGGAAGCCTTTGAACAGGTCTCCCTGTGTTACCCTTTCACTACTATGAGTGTTTTCTACACGGCAACCTGCTGTGTAGAAACCCGCTCCTTAAAAAATATGTCAAATAAAATCAATCTTCTGTTCAAAATGCCGGTGGCTTCTCATCTCTTTCAAAGAATTCCTATAGTGGCCCACAAGATTCTATATAATCTAGTCTCCCCTCGCACTGCGTCTCTGACCACAGCTTCTACCACTTTCTCTTTTGTTTACTCCCTTCCAGCCACTCTGGTCTCCTCACTGTCCTTCAACATAGCTAGTGCTCTCACCTTGGGGCCTTTGCACTTGCTCTGGGATATTCTTCCAGTAAATATCTTCATGGCTTATCTCCTCATTTCTTGCAGGATTTTGTTCAGATGTTCTTAGTGATACCTTTTCTGGCCAATTTTTGTAAAATAGCGATAACCCCTACTGTCCTCCCTAACCTGAAGCATTGCCATCACACTCTTATTGCTTTTTCTTCTTGGCACTGATCCACATCCCTTACTAGAGTACAAGCTCCATGAGTGCAGGAACCTTGCCTATTTTGTTCACTGCTGTATCCACAATGCTTAAAAGAATACTTTACATGTAAAGTATCAATAAACATTTGAACGAAAGAGAGGAAAACAAAAAGACTTAATGTTTATGGCATGTAGTGTAGGTGAAAACATACAGCATTTTACAATTTTGACAGTGTCCAGTTGAAAGTGCATACTCAAACACTTCCTCTAGGCAGTAACAAAGATGAATAAATTCACTATAAAAATGATTTTGAATTGATCATTATGAAAATACACATTTGCTCACTCAGAGAAGACTATTAGATACCAAAAAGTTATAGAATGAGACAGAATGTTATAAGCACTTTAACCAAAACTTTTAAAAACATACTAAGTTTAAACAAAATTTTATTGGTCAAATTCAAGAGGAAGTATTTGTTGTGAATACTGAGGGGCTGACAGAAGTTCAGTAGGCATTGGAGGAGGATCTTCTATAATGCATTCAGAGGGACTCTTGATCTTGGGGTCATGAGTTCAAGCCCCACATTGGGTATAGAGATTACTAAATATATATATACATGCAGTGGGAAGTAGGCATTCTAAGATGGGGAGAACAATATGCATGGAGATATGGTGGTAAGAAATCAAGGGGTATATTTGAGAACATCAGCAGAAGAGAGCAGAAGGAACTATGAAAGATAAATTTGGAATGCTGTGGGAGGCAATTTTTAAGCTAACTTATGAGACATGAGTAGGAGGTGCCTAGGGAAAGAGCATTCCAGGCTACGTGTGAAGGACCTAGTGTGGGGGGGAAAGAGCATGGCAAATTCAAGAAACTAGAAATCTGTGGCTGGAACAGAGTGAGGGAGAGAATTTATGAGTTGAAGCTGAAGAAGATAAGTCCGCAATGCTATGAAGATAAGGTTTTGTCCTATCCTGGCTAGCATGTGGTGCTTCAGCCTTGTGGTGCAAAGGAGCATAGCTGCATAGGAAGATCTGTCTCTTGTAGGCCTGCCATAAGCCAGAGGCAGTCTTGTACTGTGGTAACGTGAAGTTTAAATAAAATAATAATGTAAGGCTCTTAGAATAATGGCTAGCACCCAGTAAGTACTCAGTAGATCTGCTATTTTGTGATTACTATCACTTGAATTACATTAACCTATTCTGTTTCAATCTACTCATCAAAAAAATATGGGTAAAAATTGGACTGTGAAAATTTATTATATGGCATAAAATTAAAAAGGTTCTCTGTAACAATGTTTTAGAAAAACACTGAAACATGATTCACAGCAACTTTTACTATTCTGACAGTAAGAATGTCCCTGAAACACTATTATCTTGAATTTTTATCTCTAATCTTTCCACCCACCTTAAAGATACTATACTGGCGGTGATGGAATAACTCCTGTGCTACTTTCCATCCATAATAGGTACCATAACACTAATTTTCAGTGAGATTTTGTGCTTTCATAGTCTGCAGTGTCATCTGATTTTTAGATAGGTGGGGGTAGGGTAAGACTTCAGAGTTCCTACTCAGAGTTCAGAGTTCATGGAAAGATTAGAGATAAAGATTCAAGATAATAGTGTTTCAGGGACATTCTTACTGTCAGAATAGTAAAAGTTGCTGTGAATCATGTTTCAGTGTTTTTCTAAAACATTGTTACAGAGAACCTTTTTAATTTTATGCCATATAATAAATTTTCACAATCCAATTTTTACCCATATTTTTTTGATGAGTAGATTGAAACAGAATAGGTTAATGTAATTAATGTAATTCAAGTGATAGTTCATCATGGCTCAGATGGGTAGTCAAAGGCAACATAGCCACCCAGAAATCAAAGAGAGTGTTTACTCCTTGGAACAGTCTGATAGCCTACCTTCCTTTGCCCCTGCAGAATTTGACCAAATAATTCTCTGCACAGCTCTATCCAGAAATCTCCATTTCAGAGCAGCTCTGCTTAGTCCGACTTCTGTCATGAGCCCAGTACTAGCCTCAGTGCCAGCCAGCAAGCCAAGCTCTCACTTGGCCAGAGAGAGTTCGGACACACATCAGCCACCTGACCCTGTCTTACTTTTGACTCTACGAGCTTGACTTCACTGCTTACTTCCTTATTCCATTTGTACTTTATCTTCAGAACCATCACTTCCTGGGTTTCGCTTTGGATTTCCCTTAACTCTGATTCTGACTCTACTAACTAGCATTACATCTGTTTAAGGCCAACCCCACCACAGTACCCTCCTCCGCCAGGCCTCTGTCGTCAGTTCTTCTTTAGTTTTTTCAACACTTAAAAAATATAACCACCATTCCTAGCTTAGAGACTGAGGCATAAAGCCTACATAGACCCTTAGCTTCTAGACCTGTGTATATGTAAGCAGTTGGTAATAGAGGTGAGATAAATTCTGTAACAAAGGTAAACCCAGTGGCTAAGAGAGTTCATAGTAGCAGCATCTGCCTCACGCTTGGGCGATGAAACAAGACTCCCAGAAAAGATGGTACTAGACTGAGTCTTGACAGATTAAGAGGTAAAACTGGGATGAAATTCAGTTCACTCAAAGGCAGCAGCATGAGAGAAGGTATAATGATAAGTCAGGGTCTAGCACATTCTACAACTTCCACTTGTATGGTTGAGCCAAAACATGAAATGTCAGGTTTGAGACAGAAGAGACAAGACCGAAGAGTTAAGCAAGGGCCAGATGCCAAATAAAGGAAGGTGTAAACAGTGGCTTAAGCCTCAGGATAAAAGATGTTCAGGAGAAGCACTTGTCTGGATGTGCATTATTAATCTACCCCTACCCCCGACCTGCACAGGGTCTGAGGAAAATGAGGTACTCAGGAGAAACCTAGGTTTCAGTTGCCTTTAAATGGTAGGAAGGACATTTATAGAAAAACAGCAAAGAAACAAAAACCCCTAAAAATCAGGAAATCAATGGTGATTATAACAGAACAGGGGTTCCCTAGCCTTTGATGAGAAGAGAAGATTTGGTGGCCCAGAAGAATGGTAAGCAATGTTCCTAGAGTGCTAAGTGTGGGAAATGGTAACAAAGGAAGCAGGAGACCTACAGATACACTGGGGAGGTTTGCTAGCAAAGGGGCTGTGCAGAGGAGGCAACGTTGTCTTAATAAATGAGCTCAGGTGACTGGCTCCAAGGTCCCAGTTATGGAATATATGTTTAGTAAATATTCAAAGAATATTTACTATATTTCTATATTCTTTGAATACAGAAGAATCTGCTTTCAATTATTGCTATCTATTCTTCATGTACTTGACATTTTTCACTAGAGAAAAAAAATTTATCCATCTAAATCACTTTATTTTTTTTATTTTTTTAAAAGATTGATTGATTGAGTGAGGGAGTGATTTGACAGAGAGAGACACAGTGAGAGAGGGAACACAAACAGGGGGAGTGGGAGAGGAAGAAGCAGGCTTCCCGCCGAGCAGGGAGCCCAATGTGGGCCTCAATCCCAGGACCCTGGGATCATGACCCGAGCCGAAGGCAGATACTTAACGACTTAACTGAGCCACTAAGGCACCCCTAAACCACTTTAACATGTTTAAGCACATAGTAAAATGCATGACCTTAAGTTATGGGTGATCTTAAGTGTTCAAATGCCTCCTTTAGAAATGGGACTGTTGCCATTAATTAATTGAACATTATCATTGCTGTTGTTTTAGGACCTCACTAACTTGACCAGGCTGTGTCACTTAAAGGATTTGTGTCTGAATGATCCTCAGTATAAAGCCAATCCAGTTTGTCTGCTGTGCAATTATTCTACACATGTATTGTATCACTTGCCTAACCTTCAAAGACTTGACACGTTTGATGTGTCAGCAAGACAGATCAAGGAACTGGCAGATGTAAGTGCATCCCTAATCAGATATCTGTGACTTAAGTTTAATTAACTGCTTCTTTCTGGCTGTGTCCACATATGGTAGGTGGTATTATCTTGTCAGTTCTTGTCACTAAATCTGCTTTTGCCCCAGTGAGCTGGATATTTCACATAAATGTATATAAATAATAATATTAGTACTAGAATCTCAAATTTGATGACAGTACTGGAAGGTGAATTAATAGAAAAGCACAATTTATACAAAACAAAAGAAATCTGAAAGATTTTCATGAGTCCTAAGAATAACTGAACTAGTGCTATAGATATAAAAATTAATAAGGATTAGCTAATGTAGAAATGAAATAAGTAAACCTCTCATTTGGAAAACTATATATCAAAATTAGAAAATGTCCATGGTTGATGGTAGTATGCCAGGATTAGGTAGATTTTAATCTAATGGAAGATGGTTTAGGGTTCCTTAGAAGTACAGGTGGATCAATCCCCACACCCCCCAAATCTTGAAGAGCTCTCACATCTTGGAGAGAGCCATTCCTGGGCTGTTAACTGACAATGAACCTCCCAGTAAAGGGGCTACTTTCACATGCCATCAAAGAATTGTTTCAGATTGGAGTGCTTAGGAACTCGCCATATTTATTAATAGTCTTTCCACACTGTATTTCTTCCTCTCCTTACAGTCCAGTGTGCCACATTTGTTCATCCAGTTAACCATCCAGTAAATAGGTTTTGAGCATCTAGAAAGTGCCAAGCATGAGCCCTCCCATCTTTTCCTTGTGGCTCATTTATCATCTCAATATAAACCACGCCTTTATCTCTTTATCTTGTTCCTCTTCTCTTACTAGCCTGAGGATGTATTCTCAGGTTCCATTCTCGCCTCTCTTTTTTCCATAACTTAGATTATCCTTTCTCCCTCCCCAACCTAAAAATGAGCTGTCTTGCAGCATCAAGCAAAGGGCTAGAGTTCTTGTCTACTAGCAGATGAGCAGAGTCATTGGAGATTCAGGGAAGAATGTCTTCTCTAACAGTGTTAAGTCAAAAATAACAGTAAAACTTCACAATAACACATTTTTTGAAACATCCATATATCTGCAGAGTTTTACATTAGGCAGTTTCTTCAAAGGTGAGCTGGTAGATGCTTCATGAAATTACGTGGCTTATTAACTTATCCAACAAATATTTAATACCTGTTACATTCCAGGCACAGCTCAGGCCCTAAAGATATAGAGTGACTGAAGCCAACAAAATCCCTGCTGCTTAGAGTTTACATTCTTATGAGAGAAGACAAATAATAAGCACCTAAGTAGGAAAACAACTAGTACCTCAGTAGTGATAAATGTTATGGAGAAAAATAAAACAAGGGTGAAGAAAATAGAATTATTGGTGGGGGCAGCAGGAGGTGTGTTGGCTATTGTATATAGAATTGTTGGGAGAGGATTTCCTCAAGCAGCACTTAGGCCCTAGAGACCTGAAGGAAGTAAGTGAGCAAGCTTTTTAGGGATCAGCAAATGCAAAGCACTTGAGGCAGGAGCATGCCTCTCATATTTAAGGAACAGGAGGTTAGTGTAGGTGGAGCTGAGTAAGTGAGAGGAAGAAAAGAGATGAAGACAGGAATGGCGGAGGGGGAGATCATATGAGACTGTAGGATGTTGTAAAGATTTTGGCTTTTACTTTGAGTGTGGTGGAGTCACTGGAAAATTTCAAAGAGGAGAGACAAAATGACTTAGGTTTTAAAGGGATCCTTTTGGCTAATGGATTAAGAATAGAGGATTTGAGGGAAAAGGCGAGTGCAGAGAAACCAGTTAGAGCCCAGTCACTGGGATGAAAGGTGTTGATGGTTTGATACAAAGAGTTAGTGGAGGAGATGGCGAAAAGTAGTCACATTCTGTAGTAGTTAGAAGGGTGGAACCCATCTGGATTTGCTGATAGTTTGGATGTGAGGTGCAGAGGAAAGAAATAGAGGAATTCCAAGTTACTGGCCTCAGCAACTGAAGGAGGGAAGAAGTTGCTCTTAATGAGATGAGGAAGAATAGGGAAGGAGTAGGTTAAAAGGAAAAATCATGGGGCGCCTGGGTGGCTCAGTGGGTTAAAGCCTCTGCCTTCAGCTCAGGTCATGATCCCAGGGTCCTCTGCTCGGCAGGGAGCCTGCTTCCCTCCCTCTCTCTGCCTGCCTCTTTGCCTACTTGTAATCTCTGTCTGTCAAATAAATAAATAAAATCTTAAAAAAAAAAAAGGAAAAATCATGGCTTAATTTTAAGCATGTAAAAATTTTTTAAAGATTTATTTACTTGAGAGAGAGAGAGCACGCCCACATGCAAGTGGGGGAAAGGGCAGAGGGAGAGGGAGAGAAACAGGCTCTCCTCTGAGAGCAGAGCCTGATTCAGACTTGATCTTATAATCCTGAGATCATGACCTGAGCCAAAATCAAGTCTGACACTTAACTGACTGAGCCACCCACCCAAGTGCCTCTTAGGCATGTAAATTTTGAGCAGTCTTTTGAACATCTAAGAGGATATGTTCAGTAAGTAGTTGGGTATATGAGTCTGCTATTTAAGAGAGTTGCCAGGGTTGGAGATACAAATATGAGAGTTGAAGGCAGATAGATGGTGCATAGAGCCAGGGATTGGAGAAATCACCCAGGGAATGGTGTAAATGGGGAAGTGTGTTGGTTGGGTGTTAGAGACTGGGGAGAGAAGAGGAACCTGGGGAAGAGATGGAAGAAGAGAAGTAAGAGAGGTTCTTTTGACATTCTGCCTAAGATTGTCATAACATTTGGTTTAGTCTTGTATATGTCAAAGTACTATCATTAAAAGAATAAAATAAGGAATTGTTACATCATTCCTTATATCTTCTCTTTCTTTACCCTTTTAAGGCAAAAATAAGATATATAATATAGCTCAGGTTTTTATTTAGATCAAGATGACTTTTCAAATTCAAAGTATTTTTATTTAAGGATTGCATATGGATTCCCAAGATACTTTTTCTTCATTACCATTCATAAGAAGACAGGTTGTGCCAGGTTGTAGGAATTCTCCAGTGTGATAAGCCCTTGAGCAGAGAGTACTGTTGATTCTTCAAATTTTCACCCATGACTGTGAGTCATTTATGTATACTATAAGTGACAAGTAAAGTCAGGAGGATCACCATGGAGTCAGCATGGGAAAGAGGGAAGGATATGGGAGTTCAAAACAGAAGACTTGGATTCAAGCTCCAGATGTATCCATTGCAACCAGTTACTTGGCAAGGCCTTTCCCTTCCCAAACTTCAGTTTTCTGCACTATTAATATAGTGATAATAAAAATAGTCCCTGTCCTGTTATTGTAGAGATGCAGTGAGTTAATGGGCATAAAACCCATTTTAATTGTTAAATACTATAAAAATAATTACTATGAAACTTAGTTGAGCCTATGACTTTTCATTCTTTTTGGTAATCAAAGAAGCAAATGGAACGAATTTTGTTAGTATAAACATGTGACTGGATTTAACATTACAGTTAGACCATTAAAAAAAAATTCTTACTGTAATAAATAAGTAATTCTACCAAAGTGGAACTGAGTGAAAAATGAGTTCAATATTCTCAAAAGTCCAAACACAAAAAAGCAAATTGAGTATAGTAGCCTACAAAGTCAGTTTGCCACGTATTTACAATTTACAACATAATCTTCTCTGCTTTTCCAAAGTGTTAGTATATACCCTCAAGCACGGACAAAAAAAACTCTGATAATTCTTATTTATTGTTGTAACACTGTAAGTGATTTTGAAAGAGTTCAGGAATAGTAAAATCTCACAATGTATGTTCCTAAATCCAGACATAGGTATATTCCCCCCCCAATTTATTAAATTTTTTATTTTTTTATAAACATATAATGTATTTTTATCCCCAGGGGTACAGGTCTGTGGATCGCCAGGTTTACACACTTCACAGCACATACCCTCCCCAATGTCTATATCCCCACCCCCCTTTCCTGGCCCCCCTTCCCCCAGCAACCCTCAGTTTGTTTTGTGAGATTAAGAGTCACTTATGGTCTTAATCTTACAAAACAAACTGAGGGTTGCTGGGGGGAGGGGGGTTGGGAGAAGGGGGGGTGGGGTTATAGACATTGGGGAGGGTATGTGCTTTGGTGAGTGC